>NC_142946.1:53362308-53364808 GCF_046866305.1 Octopus bimaculoides
TAGACTGCGACCATGCTGGGGCACCGGCTTGAGGAATTTTAGTCGAACTAATCAACTTCAGCTATGTTACAGGGACGTAAATACACCAACACCAGTTACCAAGCTGTGATGGGGAGGAGGACAAACACAGACACAAAGACACACACACACACACAGATATATATATATATATATATATATATATATATATATATATATATATATATATATATATACGACGAGCTTCTTTCAGTTTTCGTCCACCAAATCTGCTCACAAGGCTTTGCCACGCAGAGGGACTGAACCTGGAGCCATATGGTTAGGAAGCGAGTTTCTTACCACACATCTACGCCTGCGCCTATCCGATGAATGTTTCAAAGCTTTCGCTTTCTTTCATCATTTTGGGTCAATATAATAAATACCAGTTGCGTACTGAGATCGATGTAATCGACTGGTCCCCTTCCCTCATAACTACTGTCTTTGTATCAAAATTTGGAAGGACTCTTAAAATTTTGCTTGCTTGGCAATTCCCACGTCATTCAATGGACATTACCATTAAAGTGGACGTTATTACAATGTTACTTATACGAGAGACAATTCTCCCGCGTCATAGAATTGGAATTATGACAATATTGCTCACTTTACAATTCTCACGATACCCAATGGACATTATTATAATATTGCTCATTTAAATAATGGCCAATTCCCACGGCATTCGGTGGACATTATCACGATATTATTTAAACAAAAGCTCTATGATTCCCTCTGACAGATGACAAACTTATTTATTAACTTCGATATGTATATATTTATGTTTGATATCTTAATTCATTTTTCGTCGACTAGTCTTTCAGGGAAGTAGTAATGGCGTTAGTGTTGGATGGGTGGTGGTGGTGGTGATGGTGGTGGTGGTGGTGGTATTTGTGGCATCGGTGGTGTTGGTGCTGTTGTTGGTGATGTTGATGGTGCTGGTGGTGATGATAGGGAAGAAAACGGATATATGAAAAATATATACAAATAAAACAAAACTAAAATAAAAAAGGCACAAAGAACAAAAAAACATTTTCCCCTCTCTAATTAAATAAACAGGGAAAACAATAAAAGATGCTTATAAGCAGTCACTTGACTTGCTAGAAGGAACAGCCAACTTTTCCTCACATCTAAACTCTACAATATTTTAGGGAGGTATCATCAGGTAAATTGCGCCTGCATGGTACCTTGAGAAAGTGTCATCTGCTAGAGCAGTGGTTACCAAACTTATCCAAACTATCACTCCTTTTTCAACACTTTCATTCCATACATACATACATAAATGTATATATATATATATATATATATATATATATATATATATATATATATATATATACATAAAATAAGTACTGGGGTCGATTCGTTCGACAGTGCCACAACATGGTCACAGTTCAATGACTAAGACAAGTAAAAGGCGAAAGGTAAAGGATAACAACGAACGAAGGTCACAGCTGGAATTCCACTAATTGTGACAGAAGTCAGTCAAAAGGGACAAGATGAAGGAATGAGGAGAAGTAGTTATACCAAGGTGAGGGAGAGGAAAATCGAAAAAATTCATCTAGACTTCTAGGCTCGTTAATTAGACAGAAACTGTGTGTGTGTGTGTGTGTGTGTGTGTGTGTGTGTGTGTGTGTGTGAAAGAGGTTTTGCCTCCGCGGGTCGATAACCCTTCGGCTCTTTCGACAGAGGCAGCAGACGTGGCAGAGGTGGGGTTCTCTAAGCAATAACAACAAGACTCTGTTTCCTTATTATGCATACATGCATACATAATCTATCTATCTATCTATCTATCTATCTATCTATCTATCTATCTATCTATCTATCTATCTATCTACCTATCTATCTATCTATCTATCTATCTATCTATCTATCTATCTATCTATCTGTATTGTAGATGTATATGCATACACACACACACACATATATTTTTATTTTATCGGCTATTGAGAGCACCCTTTGTTCTTTGTGTAATATTTGGAATTGCTTTGTTTATCTTGTTTTTAATACACACACACACACACACACACACACACACACACACACACACACACACACACACACACACACACACACACACACACATATAACGTGCTGCAAATTCCAATGGCTAAAGAAAGTGAGAGAGAGAGAGGAGGGGTTGGGGGAAAGATAAAACTGTTGTGTTTGGAAACAGGATGAGATTGTAAGAAGTCTCTAATCTAAGGATCAGACACGTCCTTCTTATATTACACCGTTCGCCCTTACTTGTAATTAACAATCTTTCGTCATTAATGTTTTTAACAAGTCATCAAGTCATGCAGAATATTTTTCTTTCTTAGGGGGTCATGGTGGTGGTGGTGGTGGGTGGTTGGTTGTGGGATTTTGTAAAAAAGCAAAATTATGTGTCTGTTACTTGATTCGGTCTATCAGTCAATCAGTTAAAATATGCATGTACGTATGTATGCATGTGTATGTGTGTGTATGTATGTGTGTATCTACATATGTATAT
>NC_142946.1:53369808-53377308 GCF_046866305.1 Octopus bimaculoides
ATATATATATATAGATAGATAGATAGATAGATAGATAGATAGATAGATAGATATATGTATCTATATATATATGTGCATATGTATGTATATGTGTATAATCTATATTTATGTATATGGATACATATATATATATGTACATATATATATATGTACATATATGAATATATATGTGTATACATACATACATACATACATATATGCATGTATATATATAAATATATATATATTTATATATATATATATCTATACACACACACACACACACATACGATACGTAAATGATAAAAAGAAATGGAAAGTGTTGATGAAAATTCTGCTCCTTTTGTTCTGCCATAGAAAACGCCATTTTCTAATAACTATGAAATACTCTGCGACATTATCTTTGATCTTTGTCTTTTGATATTCTTCAGTATGTGCTGTGTGATATATGGTATTGCCAAGTCACATCTGATAGCCTGTTAAGGATCATTAAAGTATGAGGGATAGAAAGAAGGAGGTTAGAAGAAAAGGAGGAAGAGAGTGGGGGGGGGGTACAGAAAAAGTAGGGAAGTACGGTGGGGTAAAACAGAGAATCGGTTGAGAGAAAGAGTTTTCTGATGAAGGGAGAGAATGGAAAGAAGAAAGAGGGAGAGGTAGTTAAGGAGGGAGAAGGGAAAAGAGAGAAAGAAGAAAGTGTAGAGATAGGGAAAAGATGGACGAAAAAGGAGAGTCTGAGAGAGAGAGAGAGAGAGAGAGAGAGAGAGAGAGAGAGAGAGAGAGAGAGAGGCAAGTGAAAGGAGAGAAAAAGAGGAGAGAGAACGGAAAGACAAAGACAGACTGTTGGAAAGAGGTTCTGAGAGGGAGCAAGAGAGCGAGAGAGATGAAAGAATTTCGAGGAGAAAAGCTATTTATATGTGTACGTTCGTGTATGTATCTATATATGCGTATATTTAGCAGAAACAACAAAGCGACTCAAGGCCGAGTGTTTCGTGCGTTGACAATATATATACTTACACATATATATGTGTGTGTGTGTGTGTTTGTGTGTGTGTGTATTCATGTATGTATGTACATCTACTTGAAAACCACCCATAGTCTTTCTGTAGTCGCGAGGGATTGATGCAGGATGCGTCGAAACGATCGTAGTAAGCAATAAAGATTCTGGTATCCTCCTTTTCTCGTCTCTATTATCTGTTTGATATATATATATATATAAATCAAGGCGGTGCACCAGCATGACCGCAGTCTAATGACGGAAACAAGTATATAAAAGTAAAGCACACACACACACACACACACACATGTATGCATGTATGTTTGTATAATTCTTGTTGGGAATTAGTTCTTGAAGTACAAATAAAACTGTAAATATTAATTTTATATACTTTATATGTACTGCGAGACCCAATTACATAAAAAAATGATTTCATGCTCTGTCTAAAGTTAATAAATTCTTATGACGTCAGCTACACACACATACACACACACACACACACACACACAAACACACACACAGGTACGCAGACACGCACGCATATATATATATATATATATATATATATATTTATTTAGAGAGAGAGAGAGAAAGAGAAAGATAGACAGACAGACAGATAAATAGATAGATAGATAGATAAATAGATAGATAGATAGATAGATAGATAGATAGATAGATAGATAGATAGATAGATATACACAAGCGTTGATTCGCACACAAACATATTTGCTCACATGCACAAATACATTTTCACAGATACATGCTTACACACTTATTCACGCATAGCTCGCACATCTGCACGCATTCCTATGCATACACGCACATATGTGTATGTGGACATACATATTCACATATACATATGCACATAGACACTTATACATACGCTCATACACATATTCACACATGCACATATGCACTGATAAATACATCCTCACACACACATTTCATCTACATATATATCCAGTCATACACACACGCTACATATGCATATATACATATACTTGTTTATATATATATATACATTCATACAGACACATACATACGCTCATAGACACATTCTCTCGTACACAAACACACGTACCTACGCTGACACTTTCTCCACACACTCATTCTTCTCTACATACACATGTACACTCTCACACACACATATAGATGCATAAAGACATATATTTATTCATATATACATGCATATAAACACATTCGCACATGCACGAACATTACGTACATACACAGATGCGCACACATTCTTGCAAACTCATTATTCCTCTACACACACAACCACACATCCACACACACATCCATACAAACACAAATACGCACACACACATATTCACACACACACACACATACACACATACGCACTCATACACACATACGCATACACACACATAGACACACATACGCACGCACATGTTAAAAGATCTGGAAGCATTGAAAACGAATTGTTTTTAGAAAATAAAATAAAAAATAAACAACGAAACAAAAGACAAAAGAAACATAACAACTGGTGTGTTTATTGCAATTATGTTGTTTTATCTTTATGTATTTTAGAATTGTTGTGTTTTTCTTTTGTTATTGGTGTCATTTGTGTTTATATTTTTCTTGTTATTTCCAACATTTCAAACTATTTGTGTCCATCCATTCGTTGGACTTAATTTGATTTTTTCAAGTGTAACTGTGTAAATTGATGTTACTAATAGAGGAATGAGATAGGGAGAAAGAGAGGGTAAGGCAGAGAGAGAGAAAGAGAGAGAGAGAGAGAAAGAAAGAGGGAGAGGAAAAGAGTGGAAGAGAGGGAAAGACAGAGAGAGAAAGAGGAGAGAGAGAGAAAGAAGGAAGGAGTGAGAGAGAAAGAGAGGGGAAAGACAAAGAGAGAGAGAGAGAGGAAAAAGTAGAAGAGAGAGGAAAAAAGTAGAAGAGAGAGGAAAAAAGTAGAAGAGAGGGAAAGATAGAGAGCGAGAGAGAGAGAGAGAGAGGAGAGAGAGAGAGAGAAAGAGAGGAAAATAGAGAGGGGTGTCACAGGCAGGGGGAGGAACAGTGGATAAAAGAGAGATATAGAGACGGATAGAGGGTGAGTGGGGGTGAAGGGTGAGGCAACAAACTGAAACTTACTTTAAAGAACTTCAAACAGAGAAATCAACAAACAAGCCAACAGAGGTAAACAAACAAACAAACAAACTTATAAACAAACAAACAAGCAAACAAAACGACGACGCAGAGAAATAAATAACGATGAGCCATCCAACGCATCGACCAAGAAACATACCAGTCGAATATACCAAGCAGCAGATCAACCGAAGTACAAAGGCCATTTATCCCCAACGAGGATTTGGTTAGCGAGTGTATTTACTATGAAAGGGACAATGCTTAAAATGCGAGAATGCAAAGACAGAGGGAGGGAATGAGGAAAAGAAAGAAGAGAGAGAGAGAGAGGGAGGGAGGGAGAGCGCGGGGAGAGAAAGAGAAAGATATAGATATACTCATATTTTAAGTTCTATTTGGTGCCATAGCTGAAAGAACCGCTCGTGATTGGTATACCAAGTTCAAAAATGGAAATTTTGACCTCAAATATATATATGCACATATAAATATGTGAACTGTCCACAACTAAAAGGCGAAAGATAAAGATTTAAAAAAATCTATCCATCTATCGCCAGTATATCATGAATCCGAAAAAGAAGCACACTCTATGGTATTGAGCAGTAGATTTTATAGATAAAGATACATATGTCCGGTTTATGGGGTTACCCGGTGTTTCACGTCCAGAAAGCCACAGGTCAATGGGTTTAGGGTTTGAAGAAATGCCGTAAAGTTAAGCGCTTTATGGACATGAAACCCTGGGAATTTCATAAACCGACCATATCTATCTATCTATCTATCTATCTATCTATCTATCTATCTATCTATCTATCTACACACACGTATAGGAAGGTACACAGGCGTAAGTGTTAAATTCGTTGCCTGCGCTAACCGCCCGTTTTCTGATGAGATGTAGGTCACTGTACATTTCTATCATGTTAGAAACACCGAGAGACTAAATTTATCTCCATATTTCGTCGTCTCTGCTTCTTTGTTGACATTTCATGCTAAATGTCGTGTCATAATAACTGGGAGACAGAGAGACAAGAAAATTATGTTTGCTGTATATTGGTGTATCTTGTACATATGTATATATGTGCGCTCGTACATAGACTGTTGATGGGAAACACCAACAATCTCTTGAGGTATGTGTGTGTGTGAGTGTGTGAGTGTGTGTGTGTGTGTGTGTGTGCGTGTGAGTGTGTGTGTGTGTAAGTGTGAGTGTGAATGTAACTGACAGGCAAGGTGCATATAAACATGTATGTGTGCGAGTGTAGATACGATTTGCTTGCTAGAGGCAATTCACGACTTTCCTGATAGCGTTATAATTGCTAGCGAAACAGTTGCTAGACTTCACACACACACACACACACACACACACACACACACACACACACACACACACACACAAATACACACATGCACACATACACATGCTCGCATACATACGCACACACAAACACACAGAGACACAAACAGACTTACGCACACAAACACATACAAACACACACACTGACACACACACGCGCACACAAACATACACACACAAACATACGCAGATATGTGCATGTATGTGTTAGTCTACGAGCTTGTGTGTCTGTGTTGAGTATTTATGAACATTAATTCGAATCTATACGCGCATTTTGGTTATGTTCGTCTGGCATTGTTTTCAGATCCACTCATCAATCGATAAAAAGCCGGTACCAAACCAGAAACAAGGGTTTTGCATTAAAATCTTGAGAACATCAATTACTTAATCGTGCGTGCATGCACGTATGTATCTGTGAACGTACGTGCGCGCGCGCGCGTGTTGTGTGTGTGCATGTTTGCATGTTTGCATACATGTAACTTACTTATGGAATCAATATGTATTCTTCAAATTATACCTCCGGCGACTTAACCTGGGATTCCTTAACGATAATGCAAATTTCATATGATTAAAATATCTTTGGTTTGATGAGTTGCCAGCGTTCAGTAATTATTACTTCCGAGGAACTGCTAGCTAGGAAGCATATGTAGCCTGGATTTCACCTGCTCCACTTCCTCAACTTATATATATATATATATATATATATATATATATATATATATATATATATATATATATATATATATATATAAGTTGAGGAAGTGGAGCAGTAATCCACTACTCAGGAAGAAACTATTCTAAGAGTGCGTCCTGCCTTATCTTCGAAACACCTAGTTTAGAATAGAGGCAGCTGATGAAGGAATAATTCCACAAGTGGGTTGTTTGTTTTCCTATGTGTTCGTTCCGTTGTCTGTAGTTCATTTTTCTAACGTCCTGTACCCGAATATGCATCTATATACGCATGTAGATGTAGGTATGTACATATATGTATGTATACATGCATATGCTTATATATCCTTTGTATTATTATATCATCGAACTCACGCGTCGATTTGCAAGTAAGTTTTAACTTTATATTTCTGAGGCGACTCTATCTATCTATCTATCTATCTATCTATCTATCTATCTATCTATCTATCTATCTATCTATCTGTAAGTATGTACTATGTGTGTGTGTGTGTTTGTATGTATGAATTTATCTGTCTATCTGTCTATCTATCTATACTAAGGTGACCATCACCCTTACGATGTTGTATTTGAGTCGCATTCATGATTAATTTTGTCAGTAAGTCTAAACGACAAACTTCAACTTTGTTTAGTCATCAATCCATCCCCATTACAAACTGCTGTTACTCCAACAGCTACAACATAAAAATCATTCATCAAATAAACAAAGCCATACCATTATCCTCTTTAAGTCACTATTGCATTTGTAGTTTTCAACATTTTAATTTACCATTTTAGTCTCAATGCAGACGACAGTTCTATTTTATATTTCAAATTCTTTTCCCATGAGTCTTTAAAAGTGTTTCAATTCTCCCCGATGACTTTCGGAAATATGTTTTTATTGGACTTATGCGAGGAAGTAGATGGAATGGTCGGCTGCATTTGAAAAGTGCAAAGTGAATAATAATGAATATTTCACTGTAATAATCTACACCGTTGAGTCGTTAAATGTCGAAATAGATGTGGGTAGATGTAGTCATTTATTAAAATAATTACTTATTTATCCATTTCATATATATATATATATATATATATATATATATATATATATATATATATATATATATATATATATATATATATATATATATATATATATATATGTATGTATATATATATACATACATTCATATATAAATATATATTAATATATATATACATATATATATATATATATACATATATGCAAATATATATGTGTATATATATGTATACATATATATATATATATATATATATATATATATATATATATATATATATATATATATATATATATATATAAATATACATACATATATATATATATATATGTATATGTATATATATATATATATATATATATATATATATATATACATATATATATATATATATATATATATATATATATATATATATATATATATATATATATATATATATATATATATATATATATATACATACATACATACATACATTTATGTATTAAAAATGTAACTAACATAATTCCATTATTCCATTCCCTATGGAATCTCAGACATGAAGCGTCAAATTTAGGAAGAGAAGGGACAAAAGGAAGTTGTGGCGATAATTCAATTCCGAAGAAGTATTACAGAGACAGACCCACGCCTGCGTATGCACGCACGCACGCACGCACGCACGCACGCACGCACGCACGCACGCACGCACGCACGCACGCACGCACGCACGCACGCACGCACGCACGCACGCACGCACGCACGCACGCAAGCGTCTCATTATCGATTCGCAAAGGCAGGAGATGTTTCCATAAGATCTATGAAAAAACAACACAAAGGTCAATGGAGTAGTTGCCTTAATAGCTGAACTAATCTTATCTTCATTTCCACTTAGCGTTCCTGTTGATGACGTTACAAGCTTTAATAATAAATGCAATATGGCTGAGTTTTTCTCTTGCAGCAATCCTTTGGAAATATTAAAACTAAATGCCCAAAGTAATCTCTTTACATTTATTTTTCATTCTACTACCTTCATTTTTACTTGATGCTGTCTTTCTTGTCATCTCGAATACGGATAATACATTAAACAGTATGCGTATATAGTTAAGTCGAAGTGCAGCATTTGTAGAGATGAAATCTATCCAAATAGCAAGGCAGCAGAATATGGAGAGAGTAGAGGTCTTTATATTTCAAAAACTGGAAATGTGAAAATGAAAGGAATGAAGGAACGGTGTCAATGGGTAGAAGCTGTGTGACATAGGAGAAAGAACAGTACGATTGATGTTAACAGCAAGGCTAAAGTCAGTTGAGTGGATGCACGCACAAACACACTGGGAGCAGAGGAAAGAATGGGAAGGTGTTGGCATATTGTTGAGAGCAATGAAAGAACA
>NC_142946.1:53382308-53387308 GCF_046866305.1 Octopus bimaculoides
CTCACGTGACTAGAGTTTCATGCTTAACTACTTGGGATACAAAACCTATCTATCTATTTATGTATACGTGTGTGCGTATGTGTGTGTATGAATATGCAAGTACGTATGTATGTCTGGGTGTGTTTGTGTGTATGTGCGTATATATATATGTGTATATGTATATATATATGTATATATGTGTGTATTATGTATGTATGTATGCATGTATGTACGTATGTGTATATATGTATATATATATATATAGATATATATATATATGTGTATGCATATATATATATATGGGTATATATGGGTATATATATATATATATATATATATATATATATATGCATACACATACCCAGACACTCTCTCCATTTGCAAAACAGATCCTTATCATGACATTTAAACAAACTACTTAATATGCACACATACAACAGAGCCATTACGTAACCAACTCCACTCCGCCCTGCTCCGACCTCGTCCACCCTACTCCAAGAACTTTCTCCATCACCAAAACCTGGTCTCAAAAAAAAAAGAAAAGAAAAAAGGAGAAGAGATTAAAAATAAGGTCGGTCAATTGCAGCACAGTTTCAGATACATTGTCTTAGATAGACGATGACTGTTGCGACATGTAACGTGACAGCAAAAGCCTATCGCCATTATCTGAACAACGTTTGCAGCTGTTAGAAGAAGGAAACTTCCGTATGAGCAAAAGGGTTTGTGTATTTTATGCTTACTTCTACTTTTAGTCTTACTTGTTTCTAGTCATTTGACTGCGGCCATGCTGGAGAGCACTGCCTTGAAGAATTTTTAGTCGAACGAATCGACCCCAGAACTACTACTACTACTACTACTACTACTACTACTACTACTACTACTACTACTACTACTAATAATAATAATAATAATAATAATAATAGTCATTATTTTTATAAGACTCGTACTTATTAAGTCGGACACTTTTTGCCGACCCGCTAATTTATGTGAACGTAAACGCACCATCTTCAGTTGTCTAGCGGTGTGGTGCTGGTGGTGGTGATGGTGGTGGTGGTGGTGGGTTTGTTTTGGCAAACAAAGGCGGAAAGACACACACAGATATGTCGAAAGGATTGTAATGATCAATGAAGATTCTCGTATATTCCATCTGCCGTCTCTCATTATTTATATATATATATATATATATGGGTCTGTGTGTGTGTGTGTGTGTGTGTGTGTGTGTGTGTGTGTGTGTGTGTGTGTGTGTATATATGTATGTATGTATGTATGTATGTGCATAGTGGAGGCGCATGGCTCAGTGGTTAGGGTGTTGGACTCATGATCGTAAGATTGTGGTTACGATTCCTGGACCGGGCGACGTGTTGTGTTCTTTAGAAAAGCACTTCATTTCGCGTTGTTCCAATATATATAGTGCAAAGAAACAATTTCTGTACAAGAACGTTTAAATAAAGAAAATTCATTTATCGAAAAATACAGAACACGCCTAAATATGAACGCATAACAAACCCAATGCAGGCTAAAGCTTCATCATGAAATCCAGGCAAAGGGTGCTCTGTAGTTACACCGGTCAAAATGTCCACACTGTAATATTTCAACTTTGCTTTTCATCAATGCGAGGTCTATAAAATTCTATAAAGTACCAATTTCTGAGGTCAATGGCATCGACTGAACCCTCTCCCTCAAAACTACTGGTCTTTTGCCTATATTAGAAGCAATTATTATTGTTTCAAGCATTAGGGCGGTAAGCTGGAAAGAATCGTTAGCGCATCAGGCAAAACGCTTAGCGGCACTTCGTCCATTTTTGCGTTCAGTGTGTGTATGTGTATGTGCGTATGTATGTGCTTGTCAGCAGATGTATGTGCATGTGAATGTATGTCTGTTTTTTTTTGGGGGGGGGGGATTTGTACATAATCGAGTGATGTAAACACCACCGAGAAAACAAATGAAACACTACTTTCAAAACTGTAATATTTGTTCCGCCCGAGTTGCATAGATAATTCCTTGTCACTTTTACCATCGCAAAAATGCAGTGAATCAAGGATTAACCTTTTGGAAATCTGCACCCAACGATGGCATTTTTTTTTACAAAAATCAGACAGAATAAAGAAAAAATAATAATCTTTTGCTAGGCGACTACAGTTGGGTGGAGATGATGGCAACTGAATGGCATACACCCATGGTGCAACGAATATCAGGCGCGTAACGGAATGTGAGATTCGAGCGAGGAAGGGTGTCCCATTTGCTACTACCCACAGGAAAGCATAACTCATATCATTGATACACTGGTAAAATACGGGTATGTCTTGATTTAATGTGCTTTTAGTAATACTATCCGACTGTACACACTTCCGTCTATTCATTGCAAGTGCATATGGTGCACTTTTATGATTTCACATGTGTTGCTATAAACGATGCATATAAAACACATATGGGTTATTGCTTAAGCATACACAAACGCCTACACCAACACACACGTACCTAGATACATAGGTAAATACACGTACACATACATATATATATATATATGTACATACTTCTGTATGTGTATATATATATATATATATATATATATATATATATATATATATATATTTACACGCACTCAAACTGGTACGGGTACACACACACATGATCTCACAACGGTATAGTCTCATACACGTGCACTTACATACATACATACATGCATACATTCATTCATACATGCATACATACACATACGTCGTACACATATACACATACACACACAAACATAATCTTACTCATGCACATATATGTACGTAAAATACGTCCTCTTTAGGTTGGCATATATATATAAAGAGCTTTCTAGATACAATCTTACATTATGTACTACTACTACTACTACTACTACTACTACTACTACTACTACTACTACTACTACTAGTGTTCAGTACATGCGTATAAATTATTCAAGGACCGAGAAGAAGCAGAGATGCACGTAACATTTACGATCGTTTCAATTTACTGGTTTAAGTAAATCTCTTCAGAATACGAATATAGATAGATGCATCGGTTAGGATGCGAAAATAATTGATACATATGTGATGGTAATATAAAACAAAGGTAGTAATTCTTACATTAAATTTTATTCTTGCGCTGGTAAATTCGCTGGGTAGAGGTTTGCTTGTGGTAGACTGGTTAGTTCCGTTGGGTAATTAGGGCAGGGTGAGTATTATTTAGGCGCGTAGCTCCTAGTTTAATTAAGTACTTCTTTTTCGCACGTGTGTATTCATTTTTTTAACATTCTATGATTAGTTATCACTGGCGGTGTCGGTGAAAGGGGTAACTCTAACAGGGTGAAAAGGGCGCTAACTCGTACCAAATGTTGGTAAGTTAGCAGGAGGCGTTGCGTTAGTTGGGGGCTTAATCCTATTAGTTGGTCGTTATTTTTATTGTTGTGGCCTATTCTGATTTTATTCCTAAATAATTCAGTGAATTTATTATAAACGTTTAGATAGATATGTGTATATATATATATATATATATATATATATATATATATATATATATATATATATATATATATATGCACACATGCATACATACGTATATACAGAGAGAGGAAGAAAGAGAAAACAAAAGAGAGTGGAAGAAATGTATATATATATATATATATATATATATATATATATATATATAGTAAATCACCCCCAAAACGAAGAACAAACATAAAAAAGCAACGCGAGAACGTGGTACATGCAAAGTATTGGCAATCACACACACACACATACACAGACACACATAATATATTCACAAACACACATGTATACATGTATGTATCTCAAATTTCTCCTCTTTATATGTGTACATATATATATATATATATATATGTATATATATATATATATATATATATATATATATATATATATATATATATATATATATATATATATATATATATATATATATATATATATGTATATATATATAAAAAATAAAAAAAAAATATATATATATATATATAAATATATATATATATATATATATATATGGGAGAATATACAAATAATAACAACAGACGAGGACAAGTGGTGTAAATAACAAAAGTATATATTAGTATGACGCTCGGGAATACGGAAAGTCTTTGACGTTTCGAGCTACGCTCTTCAACAGAAAGAATACGGAGACAAGGAGAAAAACACGGAGAAAAAAAATTGAATAGTGTTCAGTCAACGGTCAATCATAATAATGATATATATATATATATATATATATATAAATATATATATATATATATATATATATATATATATATATATATATATATATATATATATATATATATATATATATATATATATATATATATATATATATATATGTATATATATATAAAAATTAAAAAAAAAATATATATATATATATATATAAATATATATATATATATATATATATATATATATGGGAGAATATACAAATAATAACAACAGACGAGGACAAGTGGTGTAAATAACAAAAGTATATATTAGTATGACGCTCGGGAATACGGAAAGTCTTTGACGTTTCGAGCTACGCTCTTCAACAGAAAGAATACGGAGACAAGGAGAAAAACACGGAGAAAAAAAATTGAATAGTGTTCAGTCAACGGTCAATCATAATAATGATATATATATATATATATATATATATATATATATATATAAATATATATATATATATATATATATATATATATATATATATATATATATATATATATATATATTTATTTATATATATATATATACATACACCTTTTTATATTTAGAAAAAAGACCACTCTTTCGCTCCCAACGTATATATGCGTGCGTTTGAGCTGAGAGTACGTGTTTGTCTGTGTGTCTGTCATGCAAATAAATACATTTCTGTGCATACGCGCTTGTGTAAACGAATGCATTTGTCATTCAATAGATCTTATTTACATACAAGCACCATGCATATGCGTGTGTGCACATTTGTGTGAGCGTGTGCATCTGCTAATAGTGGCAATCGTATTCGAAATAGGGAGTGTGTATGCTAAA
>NC_142946.1:53392308-53399808 GCF_046866305.1 Octopus bimaculoides
CACGTATAGGAAAACATAACAAATAAACATTAGCAACAGCAAAGAAAAATAACAACAGCGGTGTCACTAAAGGAAGAGGAGGCAGAAGAAGACCTACTACTACTACGACTACGACTACTACGACTACGACTACTACTACTACTACTACTACTACTACTACTACTACTACGTGAGAATCAGTATTATTTATACAGGAACCATTAATGACGTCATATGGCAATGGCGGCCTTTTGTATCTTTATGTCTTTGTGTCTTGTCTGTTTTTTGATCTGCCTTACCTCCTTCCTTCTTTCTTTCTTACTTTCATACTTTCTTTCTTTCTTTCTTTTTTTCTTGCGTTCCTTTCTCTTTCGCTTTTATATTTTCACTTTTATTCTCTTTTTCTTATTTCTTCATTTTTCATATTTTTATTCAATTTTTCTCTTTACTTCAACGTTTTTTTCTTCTTGTAATTTTTCGGATTTTTTTCCTTCTTCTTCTTCTTCTTCTTCTTCTTCTTCTTCTTCTTCTTCTTCTTCTTCTTCTTCTTCTTCTTCTTCTTCTTCTTCTTCTTCACCTTTTCCTCCCTCTCTTCTTCCGCTTCTTTATCTTCGTTCTCTTTCTCTTCATCCTGCTCCTGCCTCACCTTCCTACCCCTTCCCACCTCCATTCACACTTCTCTTTCCCCCCTCCCAAATCACCTTCCACCTCGTCCATCCTCCGTTCACCGCCTCCTTTCTCTTCTCTCCTCTGCGCAGCCTCTCCCTTCCCTCATCATTTTCCTTACCCTCCATCAACACCGTCCCCACCATCAACATGATCACTCCACCTCCTACACTTCTCCTCCACCACTATTGTCAACACCACAAACAGAACCATCCTTAAGATATAGCCACTGCTAGCCCCAGCAACACGAATACAACGAGTAATAACTGCATCACCACCACCTTTATGCCACCTCACTACTACTACTACTACTACTACTACTACTACTACTACTACTACTACTACTACTACTTTAACATTACCAGTACACCCTCTCCCCTGTGCCATTATCTGATACATAATATGTTATTGATGGGACACTCAACAAATGGAAGACATTGGAAAAATTCTAGAAATCCAAGTATTGTTTGAAAAATGTTGTTTTGCTTCTTTTATACTTTCCTTTTCTCTGTATTATTCAGGAATATACAATATCTTAAAAAGAAAGGAAAATAAAAAATATTTAAAATGCATAAATAAATAACAAATAAAATAATAAATAAATATAAAAGTTAAAAAATAAATATCTTTCCCATTGTTATTTTTGTGATATTGTTTTTTTTTAAAATTTAGTTACTGGATTAATTGTAAAGATTTGTAAAGATTTAGGGGCCAGTATGATTTGTACAAGTACAAGAAATGAGTTCAGTAGGGAAGTAACACACGTGGGTTAGCAGCAAGATTTGAGATAATTCAGGTAGATTCCGATGTACTGAATAACGTTCGCAAAACGTTCTTAATACTGTGAGTTTAGGCTTAATAGCAATTGTAATATAAATTATGCTGGCCAATAGCATTTTTGCAACTATTATTTAACTTGTAAAAATTTTTGGTCCACTGATGAAAGCAAGCTTGAGAAACCTTTTCTGAGCTGTTAAGGTCTAATAGAAGCGAAACATGTATTGAAATCCATTTCGATTGATATGCTGAAAGTTATTCAGCTGCTTCTGAGAGGCCCTCGTTTGGATATAAGAATGTAGTTATGTCCTGCTTTTAGTGATTACATGAGAAAGAATATTAGACTGGTAGGTGCAAGCTTGATTGTATGCTTCAGAAACACGCTTTGCAACTAGCTACGTGATTTCGGTTTAAGACTCACTGTGTGGCATCTTGGGTATGTGTTTTCTACTATAGACTTTGAGTGAATTTGGTAGACGGAGACTGAGTCGAAGGAATAAATGGTTACAGAAAAAAAAAAGGACGCACTTCTCGAATCAGGAAGAATGCGTCTTAGTTTGGATTCGAGCTGGAAGACAAGGAAAAAGGGTATTGATTTATTTGGTCTTAGTTACAGCAGTAAAGACGAGATCGTCGGAACTAGAAAGTCGCTAACCACACATATGTTCTCCTGGAGACAATTTGATTTGAAGTTAAACAACAACAGCAAACGCTCCCGTTTCGAATTGTTCAGAGTGATAAACATCATGCATCTTACATTGGTTGTGGAGTTAGGGTTCGCTGAGTTACCAAGTTAAATTTAGTGGGAGGCAGGACAAGAAGAGAATATAGGTTTATGTAGTCTTCTAGGATGCTCTTTGCTTCACATTCGTCTTCCAATTTTATTGAAAACTTCTACTCAGATGTAATTTTCCATGTCAATTACGAAAACCACAGCTAAATTTTGAATAAATTAATAAAAATAAAAATAAAAAGTTATAAACGTTTAACGATTGAAATTTTCTGACCTTAAGCCAATCAGAATAAGGTTTTCTTGACATCCGTTCCTGCAAACAATTGCAATTGGAATGTTATTTGTATATGATCATAGACACACACAACTATATGTGCATGTGAATGTGTGTGTGTGTGTGTATGTGTATGCCTGTTTTAGTTTCCATATTCGTGCGCATTCAATAACGTAATAGGACATATTGTAGTTTTATAAGGACCGTGTTTTTTTCTCATAGAGCATTGCTCTGCTTATGTATCCCTGTTCTTCCTCTCCATAAATCAGTGCGTTGCGTAATATTACATCATGGGAAGAATTATGTATGGTCGGTGGAGCTTGGTACGATAAAGAATTGAGCAGAGATATTAAATAGTGAATAACAGAGTTTGATACACACACACACACACACACACACACACACACATATATATATGCATATATATACATATATATATAAATATAAGTATATGCGTTTATGTGTTTGTGTGTTTGTATATATATATATATATATATATATATATATATATATATATATATGAGGATGGGTTGAGAGTTACACGTACACACAGACACAATACTAGGTACAGTGGTGGGGAGGAAACATCCTAAAGAGGGAGAGGGAAGAAGTGGGGAACGTAAGAAGAGATAAGAAAGTGTATGTGTTCGTATGTTTGTATGTGTGTATGTATGAGTGCATGATGCATATGTGTATGTGTGTGTCTGAGTCTATGTGTGTTTATGTGTTTGTGTTTTAGTGTGCATGCATGTGTGTATGCGCGCGCGCGCGTGTATGCGTGTATGTGTGTGTGGTGGGGAGAGGATGGGATGTTGACGGAAGGAGATTACGAAAGAATCGGAATCAGAACATAGGAAGACGAAAAGTAAAACAAGAATGAAGAGATGTGACAAGACAGGCTGAGAAACGGTAGCAGAGGTGGGAGGAAAGGAAGAGAAGGGTAAAAATGGAGTAAGGGAGTTGTATTGGAAGGGGGGGGAGCAGAAGCAGCAGTAGTGGTGGTGGTGGTGGTAGTGGGTGCAGACGGTGAAGCAAACATGCAGGCAAGCAGACAGACAGTCAGACAGTGGCACAAACAGCAAAGAACGAATATAATTCTGTAATAAGGCGGCGAGGAAGAGTTGGAGAAAGAGGAGGAGAGGGTGGAGGACGTGAATAATAAGGAAGGGAGGTGTATGGAGAAAAGAAGGAAGAGGAGGAGGAGGAGGCAGAAGATTAGGGAAAGAATTCTTTAAAGAATGTAGCAACTATAACGATATGTGTTCCCTTTTATAAATGGCTTTCATCTATATTTTTTGTTTGCTCCTCATCTTTGCCGTTATTCAATTCTAGGGCATGCAGATAAATTCGTAAGACAAAAGGGTTAATTAAGAAAACAGACGTCTTCGAATCAATACTTTGTGTGGCGTGTTTTGCTGAATTCTGATTGGTCAGATATAGAGCAGTGGGACAAAAGAAAGAAGGCACATTTCTTTATGTCGTGCATGTCGTGCCGTTTTGTCTGTCCACTCATCAGGCATATTTCATTTCCTCGGAAAAAAATAAAGGAAAGGGGAAAAAAAAAAAATGGAAGAGAGATATTCCTTAATCCTATTCCTCTATTTTCCTTCCAATTCATTTTACAGTTTTCGTATTTTATATTCGGTATTTCAGAATGTCATATCGTCGAAACGTTACTATTGTGTATATCATTGTTTTTTTTTTGTCTTTTTTTTTTGTTCAATTTCCTTTCATCTTGTTTTACATAAACACGTATGAGTCTGAATGCGTATATGTTTGAGCGAGTTTGAGATATACGAAATAAAGGCAAAATGGGATTGTCACCCTTCACTTAGAATAGTGCAATGTTCTTGTATTTGAGATTGAAACATAGATGTATAAATAGTTATAAATAAAAATAGCTATGCAGTTATGTGTGCAGATTGAACAAAGCAAATATATATATATATATATATATATATATATATATATATATATATATATATATATAGAGAGAGAGAGAGAGAGAGAGAGAGAGAGAGAGGAAAAGAGAGATAGAGAGGTAACAGCTGACAGGTAAATATAGATAGACAGATGATTCAATAGATTGGTAGACATAAATAAAGGAATAAATAGATATATAAAAATAAGTTATGTATGTAGATAAACAACAAAGCAAATAGATAGATAGATAGATAGATAGCAAGAAAGAAATAGAGTTAGACAGAAATAGACATTTAGAGAAATTGATAGATCGATGATTAAATATGATTAAATACGTAGGTGGACATAAATAAGTAAATAAATATAAAAAAATAACTATGCAGATATGTATGTAGATAGACAAGAAAGGAAATAGATATATAGATGGTTAAATAGATAGGTTGATGTTATGGGCATAGATATGTTTTGCTATCTTGATAGACAAATTATTAGGTTTATGTAAAAAAGGACAGGCGTTATTTTTTACGCTCGATTTGTTTTATGCTTTTTTTATCAGGTTAATGTATAGCCTATGACACTATTCATAGCATATTTGTGTCACGAATTCTATCATTCCTAACAGATACATATCTCTCCATCTATCAGTCAATTAAATAGATAGATAAACATTTATAGATAAAGAGCAAAATAGATAAGAGATAGGCAGATAAACAAATACGCATGGGGAAAACTAGATAAATAGAAGCAAGAATGAGTGAGTGGGGGGGATATATAGGCAGAGAGAAAAGTTCGGTAGATATTTTTTAAAAAATGTATGTCACTTTAGAAAGAAAAAGTGAAAAGCAAAATGGATGTAGATATTTTTATTGCATGCAATTTGTTTCGCATTTTACTATACAACGCTGATAAATCCTGGAATAATATTTTTATTAAGAATTAATGTCTTAACCGATATTTGTTCATTTACACAGGAATTAATGGTTCTAAACGATAAATATATATATATATAATATATATAAAATGAATATATATAAAAATAAAAGAAGTTAAAGAAAAATTCGTCCAACTTAATCGGCAAGTATTTCGCCATAATGTCTACAAGTAAGAGAAGAATTCTTAAGTGAAAGGAAAAAGAAAAAGAAAAAAACCCCTAAAGAACAAACAAATTAAAAAGTAACAAAAAACTGTTTTTCTCATTATAAATTTGAAATATACTGCAGAGATTGTTATTTATTTTTATGAATTTTATTTTATTTTTCTCCAAAGAGACAGAAGATGTTTTAGTCAATGACTGGGTGATAAGGAGTACATCGTGAATGATGGGGTGAGCAAACGATGGTGCCTGTGATGCCGGTGCCGTTGGTGGTGACGATTCAGAATAGAGGGGAAGGGATGGGGTGACTGAACATCCAAAAGGAACTCATAAATACTTCATTTAAAATTACATGTAGTGCATTGTTGATAAATAGTATTTTTATAACCGAAAACTATATATATATATATATATATATATATATATATATATATATATATATATATATATATATATATATATACATATGTACACATACATACATACATACACAAAAAACGCCCTCATATATATATATATATATATATATACATACATACATACATATATATATATGAGGGCGTTTTCGTGTTGATGTGCTTATACGTATTTCTATGTAACTATAAGTATGTGTGCAAGTATCATTATGGGTGCATGTGTACACATATATACATACATCATATATGAACTTGAGTGTGTATGCATGAGAGTATATGTTCAGTTGGACGCGTGTGCGATTACATATATGACTATAGATATAATTGCTTGTGTGTGTATTTAACTACACACACACACACATACGCATATATATATACATACACACACACACACATATATATACATATATATATATATATATATATATATATATATATATATATATATATATATATATATATATATATATAGTCTATTCAAATAAACAAACAATTCAAAATAAAAAGAATTCCAAATAAGTGAAAAAAAAAAAGAAACAAACGTGAGGACGTGCACAAGAAATGTATTAGCTTGACATTCAGTGAAAGGAGAGAGTTTTTGACGTTTCGAGCATAGCTCTTCGTCAGAAAAGAAAAAGGGAAAAGTTCCAGAATGGAGAAGAAATCCCTGACGGCACAGGTGTAGTTACATTGCTGAAATGACCATCCTTGTCCTCATGATTGTTTTGAAGTGCCTGATCCATGGATTGCTTAATCTACACTTAGATTAAACTACCTTTTAATTCATACGGTGTACGTCGTTTCTCCACCTTTGATTTATATATATATATATATATATATATATATATATATATATATATATATATATATATATATATATATATATATATATATATATATAGAGAGAGAGAGAGAGAGAGAGAGAGAGAGAGAGAGAAAGAGAGAGAGAGAATACGTGTCTTAACGATTAAGCTATTGCACTCACGATCGCGATGTCGATTCCTGGAGTGGGCGGTGCGTTGTGTTAAGAAAAACACTTCATTTCACATCCTATGATTAGTCTGACATGTGACATACAGTGTACCATGGACTTGTGGAGGCAATGTTGATTTGTTGGAGTAAGTGAGCAAATGTACTTCACAAACATTTGATCGCTATAAACAAAGCATCTGTGCCGGTTATTCAGGAGGATGTTGCTGAAGCCTCATCTACGGTTCAGGACCTGAAGATGGTGGATTATATGTTACGATGTAATTTATGAATACATCAATAAAATTCAACCGAAATTTTAAACCCCGTTTGTGTTCTATTTTTATGCCTCTGCCACACCCAGAACCAGCCCTCAGTCGGATCTACGGTTTAAATTGGATTTAGTACTTAAATATCTCCTGTATCCGACCAACACTTGATACTACCATTGTTGGTTGACATCACTGTCAAATGTATGCTATTGTACCTAGCCATTTCTGGCGTCCAACTTTTGATGTGCCTACAGTGTACTGATTACTATAAATAATCTCTCTCTCCCTCTCTTGCACAGTTTCCGTCAATCAAATCCGTTCACAAGTTTTTGGTCAATCCGAGGGGATAGAAAAAAAAGACAATTGCCTAAGGTTCCACACTATGGGACTGAACCAGA
>NC_142946.1:53404808-53407308 GCF_046866305.1 Octopus bimaculoides
TATGTATGTATGTATGCATGTAAGTATGTATATATCTTCGTATGTATGTAGATGCATTCGTACATTCTATGCATTTATGCATATATGTATATACAGTCATATATACATAAATTCAATACATACATACATAAAAATTAGGGTTCTCAAAACCTGAAAGAAAAAGGCTGATTAGAAGACTACAGATTCAAGCCATCAATGGAACTGTAAAGATATGTAAAACTTTCCAAACATTTACCACATAAATACATATGCATGCGTCTAAAACGCATCCATAAAACAAACATGCAAATCTGCGCATACACTAACACCAAATACTGCACACATACACATATGCACAAATACCTAGATGATGTTGATAAAAGTTCCAATGAAGGAGCCTTGAATCTATGTTAGAGTCCGGCTCTTTCTCTATGGACAAGAAATACAGAAATGAAACTGATTGATAACATACATACATACATACATACATACATACATACATCTAAACAGACACATATCAATTTGCATGCCAAATTCTATAACCCAAATGTTTTTCCGCTCTGCTACTTAAAGCCGGTAAGCTAGTCGAAGCGCCATCAATTCTCTTGTGACCACGCTTGGCACCGAATGTACTTCTGCTCTGACCGAAAACACGTGACCGAAAAAAGGTGGTGGATTCACTGTCGGTTTCGACGATAAGCATTCAAATCGTTCGATCATCTGGATTCCTGCATGCATAATTACTGTAAAAATCGGTGAGTAGTCCAGTGCATAGGCGTGTAATACTGAATGTAATTTTGAGGCAGAATCGGCGTGGTATTACGAGACAAAGCTGGATCATTGGTTTACAGATGCAGTCCAAAGAGAGATAGCGATAGATAGAGGTAGAGAGAGAAAGAGAAGAGAGTTAAAGAGAGAGAGAGAGAGAGAGAGAGAGAGAGAGAGAGAGAGAGAAAGAGGTTGGGGAGAGTGAAAGTACGAGATAGAAAGAAAGAAAGAAAGAAAAAAGAAAAAAAGGCCAGATTGAAAAGGTGTATTTCTATCTCGCCCTTTCTCTCTCTCTCTCTTTCTCTCTCTCTTTCTCTCTCTCTCTTTCTCTCTCTCTCTTTCTCTCTCTCTCTCTATATATATATACGACGGGCTTCTCTCAGTTTCTGTCGACCAAATCCACTCACAAGGCTTTGGTCGGCCCGAGGCTATAGTAGAAGACACTTGTCCAAGGTGCCACACAGTGGGACTGAACCCGGAACCATGTGGTTGGTAAGCAAGCTACTTACCACACAGCCACCCCTGCGCCTTAGAAAAGAATTTCTTGAAAAGTTAGACAAAGTAAAAGATGGAAAAAGTGTAACTGACGATGAGAGCGGTCAAAGAATAAAAGATAGGCAGCTTAAAAAGACAGGAAGTTTAGATGATGCTTTTGAGGAAGGTAGAGAAAGAGTACGAGTGGATCGAGAAAAGAAAAAAACAGTGAGTGAGAGAAAGGAGGATCGCTGAATCTGAAAGAAGGATAGAAACAGATAAGAAACAGGTACTAAGAAGGAAAGACTGTGGAAAGAGGAAACGAAGGAAGGATAAAAGGAAGTGAGCATTGATAGAAAGGCATTTGAATAGGGGAAAATGATAGATAGTTGTTGAGTGAAAACGATAGTCAGAGGAGACAATACAATGGCAAGCAAAAAGAAATAAGAAAGGACAGAAAGGTAGATAGGAATATAGTCAGAGATAGAATGGCAGCGAGAGAGAAGTATGGGAAACGTCGGTAGAAGGGTAAGCAAATAGAGAAGAAAGAAAAAATAATAGATAGAAAGAAAGTAGAGTGAAAATGGCGGACATATAGAAAACGAAAACAATAGAGATAGAAGTGTAAGAAAAAAAGAAACAGAGAGATGTCTCACGAAATGAAAACCAGTTGGAGTTGAGGGTTTGTGCGTAACGTTACAATTAATAATAATAATAATAATAATAATAATAATAATAATAATAATAATAATAATAATAATAATGATAATAATAATAATGATGATGTGGCGCAGGGGAGACAAATAAACGATGGAAAATAAGAAAAACACAATGGACGCGCAGAAAAACGGGAAAACATTATATGCACACATATACATACGTATATTTATATTTATAGTTTTATTTATATAAACTTTAATAATACTGCATGGAACACACACGAATGCATTGCACATACACGCGTGTACATCAAGTCTCACTACAATTAGTCGGATATTTATCACGCCTTAGGATCTCATCTGTCGTTGCATTATTTAATATTATTGTTTCACAACAGACAATAGCAACTACACATTCACAAGTACAGCCGCCGCATCAACCACCACCTCCATCATCCCTTCCACCGTCATGACCATGATCAGCGTCATCGTCGTCGTCGTCACATTCATCATCGTCAACATCATCATCATTGTCAACAATAACATCACCAGCAGCAAAAACGACATAAGAATGCGTACAAAATACATTGCTTGCAGTGAATGTGTGTGTGTGTGTTTGT
>NC_142946.1:53414808-53417308 GCF_046866305.1 Octopus bimaculoides
AATAGAAGAATGTGTCGCTCAAGAAAGACTTCAGTTTGGACAATTTTCATGATGTTTCATATTTAGATACTTTTATTAAATTCATTCAGTTGTTAAACATAAATAAATCTTGGAATCAAATGGTTTTGGTTTACTGTCAGGTGACTTTTGGCCAACCCTGTACACGCATATACAAGCACATGTGTTTGAGTGTGTGTGTGTGTTTATGTGAGTATATGTATGAATACTTTTGTGTGTGAGCGTATGTACATAGAAATAGGTAACAGCTTTTCCTTCCCACATGCTATAGGGAAAGCGAGACTCTGTTTAACTTCAATGTCTTTATTAATGATTTTTCATATTTCCTTATCAGTCGAATTTGTTTTTGTTTCGTGATAATAATTTTCTTAAGTCCGTTAACATCTCAACTTCAAATTACGGTTGTGGTTAGCATATCTTCTTTCGACGTTAACCAATTATGAAAATAACGTTGAAGCGTAGCTGGCAGAATCGTTAGCACGCCGGGCGAATTGCTTAGCAGTATTTCACATGTCTTCACGTTCTGAGTACAAATTCCGTCGAGGTCGACTTTGACTTGCATCCTTTTGGTATCGATAAATTAAGTACCAGTTGCGCACTGGGGTCGATCTAATCGACTGGCTCCTCCCCCAAAATTTCAGGCCTTGTGAGTAGAGTAGAAAAGAATATTTGGGTTGTTTTTGCCGTTAACGGTTTCAAATTTTGGCACAAGGCGAAATTTGATGACAGGTGGTTAGTCGATTATATCAATCCTAGTGATCAACTAGTGCTTATTTTATCGACCCTATATGGAAGAAAGGCTAAACTGACCTCGGAGAAATTTCAACTCAGAACATAAAGAGTTAGAAGAAATGCCACTTCGCATTTTTTTTCCGGCGCGCTGAGAATGCTGTCAGCAGTTCTATCGATGTATGCTTTCTACTTAGTTTTTTTCCCAACAGCATTATTATACAATGGATTCTAGATGATTATACATGGTCAAATGGTCAACTCGGAAGAAGGAGTCGTAATTTTTTATCCGATCTTATAGCTTGAGTTTTATATTTTAAAACATACATTGAAACTTGTACATGGAAACGATTATCTATTTCAACACACACACATACACACTATCGCATACAAACACACACGTATATACATATACTGTCACTCTGCAGCAACAAACCACACCTGTCTACATGGTATATATCTTAGCCTGAAGGAAGTCTTGGTATTTTTAAAGGTTTGGTCTTCTTCGTAGCATTTCTGGTAACACGCATCTGTGGTAGAAGGCGCGCTATCAAATACACGAACACAGCTGCTGTTGTTGTTATTGTAACAACTCTATATTTCCTGCGTGGTCTAATCCTCCTTTGAACTTCCCCTACCAATGAAAGGTATTTATATTGCCTTCAGCAACCTATCCTCGCCTCCCACTCCTCTCCGTCTATGTCTCACTCTCTGAAGCTGGAAAGGAGCCGTTTCGTTCTGCTCAACTTTCGGTCTTCTTCGCATCATTTCTGTATTGCCTGTGTTCCTGCCGCTGCCGCTGCCGCTGCTGCTGCTACCAGCAGTCCTATGGCGTTCCGACTAGATCAGTTCCGTTTCCCTTTTTTCAATTATAGTGCTTAAGAGGCACGTAGTCAAAGATATTCTTCTATCTGCATAAAACCATTCTGTCATTCAAATACGATATCTATCAGACATCAACAGTCCAATCTTTACTTCATTTTGTAAATGACTACCCTGGCTTATTTTTATAGGCGTAGATATGGCTCTGGTGGTTAAGAAACTCGATTTGCTACCACGTGGCTTCAATTTCACTACTGCAGCATAGTACCTTGGGCAAGTGTCTTATACTATAGCCTCGGGTCGATTGAATTTGCTTAACGGAAACTGTAGAATCCTGACACATTGTTCTCTCTCCAGTTTTTCTTTCTCTTCATTTTTCCCCTCTTGTCTCTTTCTGTTGAAGAACGTAGGCTCAAAACGTCATCCATTTCTATATATTCTTTTATTCTTTAATTTGTTGGCCGGTTTAACTTCAACTTGGCTGCCTTTTGCTTAGTCTAATCCGTAGCAAGCATTCTTACCAGGTTCCTTGTATGAAGATACCCTTCTTCTTCTTCTTCTTCTTCTTCTTCTTCTTGCAAATACATTCTTCCTGAATAAAAAAAATTTAAAAAAGCAATTTTGTTGTTGTTGTTCTTGCTGTTAGCCTTTCAATGTACTTAAATACTTTCCTAAACAATCATACAATTCATTCCAATGGCTCCGAGGAAGCTATAAGATACACAAGCACTGATATCTGAGTGCACTGCTTCTTAGAGTAGAAATTATTGTAAGCTAATGAAGTTGACAATACAATTCCTGTCTCCTTGTCATTCAATAATTAACACCACGCTCTCTACTCTCCTAACTCTATATTTATTTTAAGGTTTATGAACACTGAGTTCTAACAACTAGTTATTAGTACCGTTGTACCTAAGCAAAATCCTAAATA
>NC_142946.1:53424808-53437308 GCF_046866305.1 Octopus bimaculoides
ATATATATATATACGCATGTATGCATATTTGCGTGCATGTGTTCAAGTGCCTATGTCTACGTATGTATGTATGAAGCTTTGTTTGTATGCGTTAAGGTGCGGGTGCGCGCCTGTTTGTGTGTGCGTACGTGAGGGAAGGAGAGTTTATTTTGAGATAGATATATTCTATTGATTAATATACTCTGTGCTTGTATGAATGAATGCAGACGTCAGATAAATTTGTAATTATGTGGCACACCCATAGATGTCTTTAGATGCGTATGTGCATGCCTGTATATATGTCTATAAATGTACGCTTGTATGTGCATACAAACATATATATATATATATATATATATATATATATATATATATATATATATATATATATATATATATATATATATGTATATGTATGTATATATATATATGTATATGTGTGTGCGTGATTGTGTCTGTGTGTACTATTTCTGCCACGCACACACGCACACACACAAACAGACACACTCGCAATATTCATTATTGCAAATATGTATAAATTTGTATGTATGTATGTATGTACGTACGTATGTATTTATGTATGTATGTATGCATGTATGTGTATGTATATTTACATATAAGTATACTTCTATATATATTAATACATTCATACACATATATCTGTGTGTATATATATATATATATATATATATATATATATTTCCATCTTTGGAATATAGATAAAGAAATAAATGTCACATTTGAAACCTCAGAAAAGTCTTGCATATTTTCACTGTTCCGCTTACAGACTGTGTTTGTAATGTGCGAATCAGTTTTCTTTTTCTGAAAATCCAAGCTTATCCCGACAGACAGTTAGATATATATACTTTCAAAATCAAGTGCTCCAATTATTATTGGTATAAATGTAAATTTGTAATCCGGATACAGAAGCTGGAGGTTTGGAAGCAATTGTCCATAATTATCTTCTTTTTCGATGTATGTATGTATGTATGTATGTATGTATGTATGTATGTATGTATGTGTGTATGTTTTGTCAAAGAGGAGTAAATCGTCAGTTGTCTGAAGATGGTTGTGTGGAATCATGAAAACCTTCGCTTCACATAGTAATTTTCGACGCTTTTCGAAAATTACTTTGCATTTATCTTCGTAAGTGACATGATTCTAGATTCTAAATGCAGCCTTGACGGGGTCTAAATAGAATGTCTATAATTCTTGATTCATGTGAAGGTTTCATTCCCCTCCCACCAGACACCCATACACACATGAGGATACTTACGTACATAAACACACACAAGCAAACACTTATAAAAGTACACATATGCTCACCATCGCATGGACATACACTTTATAGCAATTATAACTTCTCATGAACACATACATGCATTAAAACAACACGAACACGTTGCTGTGACACTCACAAGCGTCTACACACAAATGTTCATACACACGCACACACACACGCACACACACACGCACACACACACGTACACACATACACACACACATATACACACACAAACGCGCACACAGAAGCACGCGCGTGTAAGTTCACTTAATCGCTAACAAAAACTCACTTCTAGACCTCCGCCCACCAATTTTGTATTTACAGAAATTATCAAGTAGCATGCACACACTTACTCTCTCTCTCTCTCTCTCTCTCTCTCTCTCTCTCTCTCGCTCTCTCTCTCTCTCTCTCTCTCTCTCTCTCTCACATACACACACACACACACACACACACACACACACACACACACAGAGGTATCTTTTATCTTCTGACTGTTTCAGTCATTGAACTGCGGCCAAACTGGGGCACCACCTTGAAGGATTTAGTCGAACAAATCGACTCCGGTACTAATTTTTAAAGCCTACTTATTCTATCGCTACCTTTTGCTGAACCGTTACGTCACGGGGAAGTAAACAACTTAACTGGTGGTGGGAGATAAACACATAGGTATATACAAATTTATATCTACGACAGACTTCTTTCAGTTTTCTCTAGCAGATCCACTCACGAGGCTTGAGTCAGTCCGAGGCTATAGCAGAGTGCAATTGCCGAAGGTGTCACGCAGTGGGTTTGAACCCGGAACCATGTGGTTGGGAAGCAAGTTTCTTACCACACAGCCACAGATTGAGTGCAAGTCACATGGCTAGACGTACAGATGCTGACGAATATGAACGGGAAAGTAAATACATAAACACAGAAACGCAGACACATTCTCACAAATACGTCCTCCCTCACTTCGACGATGCACACACAGATCGTTATGGGCATTGAGAAATACCACTCACAAACACAGACACATAAACGTGTGTTTGCAAAACGCATACGTCCAAAAATACGGGCAAACGTACTTAATCAAACAAATTCTTAAATAAATGTATGCAAAGACATACGTGCGCACATACATATATTCATATCTTCGCATAAATGCACCGTGACAAAGATAACATAAACACGAAAATACGCACGCATTCACAAAAATATAACTATACATGCATGCATATATAACACACACACACACACACACACACACACACACACACACACAAACATCAGTATACACGTAAAGAAAATTTACTGAATGGAAGCTTGTATATATTTGTACCAAAGCAGAAATTATGTCCTTAGCAAACTACGTATAATGCTTCTATTTTTCCATTTCTACTCCTTCCCTTCCACCCCTCCTCTTCCGCCACTCTTCTTCTCCCGGCCGCTGTCCCATCCCCACCACCATCACTTCCACTACCTCCTCTTCCTTCTGTCTCTCTCACTTCCACTTTTTCTGATTCTCTCGGGCAGCAGATATATATATCTATGCATACAATGATTTTATATATCATATATGCTTGTAATAATTCATAATACACACACACACACACACACACACACACACACACACACATATATATATATATATATATATATATATATATATATATATATATGCATACACACACACGTAGTTTTATATTTAACAGCAACGAAAGCAATACGAGAGAAAGCGATGGCAGAGTATAGATATAGGTTTGACGGTCAATGAAAGCTTAAGAAGTTAGAGAGTCCTTGACGTTTCAAATTTTAGCTCTTTTTCAGAAAGTTAGGTTTGTTTGCAAAAATGTGTATAAGAATGATCCAAAGTTAAAAAGAAACTGTTGTAATAATAATAACATTAATAATAATAATGGCGATAATAATAATAATAATTATAATTATAATTATAATAATAATAATAATAATAATAATTATAATTATAATTATAATAATAATAATAATAATAATAATTATAATTATAATTATAATAATAATAATAATGATGATGATGACGATGATGCTAATTATTATCATAATCAATGCAGCGAGTTGCTTAGTGGCATTTCGTACGTTTTTAAGTTCTGCACACAAATTACACTGAGTTCGACTTTGCCTTTCATTAATTCGTGTTCGATAAAATAAATACCAGTTCAGCATTGGGGGTCAATTAATTGTAAATGCAACTAATTAATTTTCCATAATAAGATAGCGACACACTTTTCAGCATGACTTATTTAATAACACGTATACTTTGAAAATATAAGCCTTTAGACTACAGCAGTGGAAGAGTATTATAATATAGCGAATGTTGAAAATTGTCGAGAATAGGTATTTTAATCATAGCAAATAATGCATAATTTTGTGTAATTTTAAAAATTTTAATCGTGCATTAACATATTTAGTCCCAATACTAAAAGTATATGCTATGAATATCAATAATACTGTTTAATAATCAATTAAATGTAGATATAACGTTGACTTATTTCATATATGTAAGGCAGATATTGAATAAAGAAAAAATTTAATAAAACCGATTTCTTATCTGTATATTTACAATAAATAAATATATCAAAAGTGTGACAATCTCTGTACTCCAAGTGGTGCTATCTTAAAATGAAAACAATATTTACATAGGAAGTAGTAGTAGAAATAGTAGAAATTGGAGAGCGAGAAGACAGAGATGAAGAAGCGAAGGTAGAGGCGGGGTGAATTATTAGTTGTAATTATATAGATGGTGGTAAAGTTACTGTCGTAGACAATGGGAAAATGATAAGGGAGGAATAATTTCATATAAATTAGCTTGACCAACGGTATAACGTATTACTAGTAAGACATGCACATACATATACTCACATATACAAATATACATACACACATGCAAGCGTATATACGAACACTCACACTGAAATGAAAAAGGCCAAGAAAGGGTTGCTCTATTTCGTGTTTCGCTTATTTGATATCTAAGTACAATAAAGTGGCGAGCTGGCAGAATCGTTAGCACGTCGCACAAAATGTTTAACAGCATTTCGTCCGTCTTTACGTTCTGGGTTCAAACACTGCCCCGGTCAACTTTGCCGTTCATATTTTCGTGGTCGATAAAATAAGTAGTAGTTGAACACTGGAGTCGATGTAATCGACTCAGCCACTCCCCTGAAATTGCTGACCTGGTGCTAAAATTTGAAACCAATATGGAAATAGAATAGTGAAAATATCTTTCTTCTCTAGGCACAAGGCCCGAAATTTGTGGGAAGGGGGCCAGTCAATTACATTACGCAACTGGTACTTAATTTATCGACTCCGAAAGGATGAAAGGCAAAGTCGGCCTTAGCTGAATTTGAACGCAGAACGTAACGGCAGACGAAATACCGCTATGCATTTCGCCCGGCGTGCTAACGATTCTGCCAGCTCGCCGCCTTAATAGTGAAAATATCTAACGCATTTATAAAGTTGAGAGTGTCATTCTTTACATTAGGGTGTTACACTCACGATCGCGAGATCGTGGTTTCAATTCCTGGAGAGGGGCCATTTCTGTTGAATAAATTCCAGTGACGGAACTTTGTTCCTTAGCCAATGACGCTTTCTTTCATGAAAAAAAAATCAGAGTTAAACAACAAAGACAAACATACATACTCACTCACGCACTCTCTCACACACGCATATATACTCATACATACAGGCGCACGCACATAACTTGGCTAGATTTGGTCTGTAAACCGGAGGCAAATTATGACAAACAAGAACCACCACCACCACCACCACCACCACCCTCACAATTACTACAATTCCCCCCTTCCATTTACACATACTAAGACATACTGTCTCACATAGAACACACACACCTGCACACACTTTCTCTGCTTTTCGGATATCTATAGTTTCCACACGTAAACACACACTCACATCCACTCCTTTCTCTTCTTTCTCCTCCTCTTATGAATACATCTACACAAATGCACACAGGATTTGCATACTCGCGCGCACACACAAATAAACACGCATACACATGCACATACTTCTATTAACTCTTTAAATCACTAAATACTCAGCAGCTTCTCGGTGGACGCAACCTTGAGTCGTTCTCCATTTCTCTCCCGTCAACTGTCTATCGATCTTATTACCTGTTTGTTTACCCAACCATCTATTTACCAACCTATTTATATATTTGTCCATCTACCTGTCTGTCTGTCTGTCTGTCTGTCTGTCTGTCTGTCTGTCTGTCTGTCTGTCTGTCTGCCTGTCTGTCTGTCTCTCTCTCTCTCTCTCTCTGTGTCTATCTATCTATTTGTCTATCTATCTATCTATCTATCTATCTATCTATCTATCTATCTATCTATCTATCTATCTATCTATCTATCTATCTATCTATCTAACCGTCTTATTATCTGTCCATATGCCTGTCTTTTTCTGTTTATCTACTAGTTTATCCACCGGTCTCTCCGTCTTTTCCATCTAACTCCCTTTCTTTCTTTCTTTCTTTCTTTCTTTCTTTCTTTCTTTCTTTCTTTCTTTCTTTCTCTCTCGCTCTCAATCTTTCATTCATTTTTTTCTCATTCTATGCTACACAGACCTCTATGTGTCTATATTTATCCATCTCATTCACTTGGTCACCCTCTCCACTCTCAGAGGTACAAAAAGGTATGTGCTTCAGACAAAACTATAATATAGCATACATAATATACTGACCGCATACTTAATCGTATACTACAAGAAACATTATATGACTTCATTGATGGAGACATTTCAACCAAGAAGCTAACGGCACAACCATTTCATTCTCGCGTCTCTGAGGAAACAAATTTAAAATATAGAGCATGTTTGTAATAAAGACTCTTTATTTCTTCTATCAAATGAACGTGCTTTGTTTATGATACTTGCCAACTGCACATTGCACACCACACATTGCATATTAGCGCAGTTTCAAATTAATTATGCGCTATTCACGTATACAAAAGCCTTCATTATTTTGTTTTTCACACTGAGAGATCTGAAAACAGACTTCTTCTTATACACTGCATATGTTGACCCTATCGGGTGACACAGCACGATAAATGATAACGCTTAAACGAGAAAACAAGGACCATTGCTGAAATAGATAGGCGTGTGGTTTAACTTGATGTGTAACTAATTTTGGATTAGAAGGACGTATTTACTAGATTAGCTTGTCCTGGTTAAGTTACTGCCTTCTAGCGTGGGTGCAAGTAATACAGTTGTAGGTTTTTTTTGTTGTTGTCTGGGAGAGTTGCCATATCACTGATGATTATATAGTCAGTCTTTCGGCTAAAATGTTGCGAGTTCATATTTTTGTTTTCGATACTGCTATTCTAGTGGAGGCGCAATGGCCCAGTGGCCCAGTGGTTAGAGCAGCGGACTTGCGGTCGTAGGATCGCGGTTTCGATTCCCAGACCGGGCGTTGTGAGTGTTTATTGAGCGAAAACACCCAAAACTCCACGAGGGGGTGGAGTGGCAAACCCTTCTGTACTCTTTCACCACAAATTTCTCTCACTCTTTCTTCCTGTTTCTGTCGTACTTGTATTTCAAAGGGCCAGCCTTGTCACACTCTGTGTCACGCTGAATCTCCCCCGAGAACTACGCTAAGGGTACACGTGTCTGTGGAGTGCTCAGCCATTTGCACGTTAATTTCACGAGCAGGCTGTTCCGTTGATCGGATCAACTGGAACTCTCGACGTCGTAACCAACGGAGTGCCAACCCACCAACTGTTATTCTGTAGGCGCAGTATCGAGTTCACTTCGTGACCGTGAGGTCGCTGGTTCAAGCTCATTGCGTACGTGACACCTTCGGTAAATGTCATTTTCTATAGCCTTTAACTTCGGGTCGACTCGTACATCGTGAAGAAAAAAAGGCAGACAGAAACTATTGAAATCAGTCGGACGGAAGAAGTACTAGGGTCGATTCATTCGACTAAAAATTCAGGACGGTGCTCCATAATGGCCTTAGTCTAATGATTGAAACAAATAAAATATAAAAGACAAAAGAATTATGTATATATATGTATATATATATATATATATATATATATATATATATATATATATGTATGTATGGACGTACGTACGTATATGTGTATGTATGTATGTGTGTGTGTGTGTTCGTTTGAATGTATACACATGCATACATAACCACATACACACACTCACACACACACACACACACACACACACACACACACATAAATGGTGTGTCAGAATTTTTATTCTTTATGCTTTATTTCTTCAATTTAAACTCATACCGTAGCCCCGAGTAATTTATAGAAATTTATAATTAATCGCTGAGCACTCTCCGAAGAATTATAATTCGCTTAGAGACGAGTTGAGATGTACTTCTCTAAATTCCTGAGGGGATAACTGCTTTCCCTCACATACACATCTCTTTCCCTCTCTCTTTCTCTTTCTCTTTGTCGCAATATGTATGCACACACACACACACACACACACACAACCCACCCTCCGCCAAATATTTATACATACATAATATGTGTATGTATGGATATAAGCATTTGCATGTATCTAAATGAGAGCGTGTAACAAGTGTATAGCGTCGCTACTTCTATTTCTGCTGCTGCTGCTGTTGTTGTTGTTGTTTCCATCGTGAAAACAAGAGATTTGTTTGAAATAGCTTCATATTTTTAATTTCGATATCCAATTCTACGTCTTGTAACAGGTCTTGAAATTCCTTTTGTTTTATTGTTCAATATTCAGAATATAAAATTCAAAAGAGCTTACCACCACCTCTACCACCGCCACCACCGCCACCGCCATTGTTACTACATTTATTATCTTAAAATTATTATAGTTATATCATTACTTTTAACATTCTTCTTCTTCTTCTTCTTCTTCTTCTTCTTCTTCTTCTTCTTCTTCTTCTTCTTCTTATTATTATTATTATTATTATTATTATTATTATTATTATTATTATTATTATAATCATCATCATTATTATTATTATTATTATCTAATCTCAGATATATGTAAGTGCATTGTTCTCCGTCTCTCAAACCTTCCACTCCCTCTATTTTGTTTTTTTTTTCGTCGTTCTTCTTTCCAACAAAACATTAGACTGGGAAGAGCTGTGAAACGAAGCAACATGAAAGGCGAGTGGAACTTAGATTGTCTCAATGACTTGAGAAACTATAGAAGATAAAGACAACATCGGCAGCTGCTGCAGCAGCAGCAGCAACAACGATGACGACGACAATGACGATGACCACCACAACGACGACGACCACAACTAGAACAAGAACAGCAACAATGACAGCGATGACGATGCCAAAACGACGAACACGAACAACAGCAGTGACTACAGCAATGGTTACGAGGACAACGATTTGCGACAATAGCATAAAGAACAATGACAACAACAACGACAAGTATAAAAATATATATTGGTTTCAATTTAGGGGTGGAGGGGGTCTAGTAGATTGCATCGACCCCCAGTGTATAACTGATACGCATTTTGTCGACCTCGAAAGGCTGAATAGCAAAACTGACCTTGGCGGAATTCGAACTCAGAACGTAGGGAATGACGAAAGGCTGCTAAGCATTATGTCCGGCCTGCTAATGATTCTACCAGCTCACCGATTTAACAACCACTCTAATATTGGTTTCAAATTTTGGCACAAGGCCAGTAGTTCATCGTGTATATATATATATATATATATATATATATATATATATATATATATATATATATATATATATATATACAGATGTATGTATGTGCGTATGTATAGGTAATAAAAGTATACTGGATTCGTGATATAGTCTAGGATGGTAGGTGTTATTATTCTATGGAAATGAATGATTCTAATTTTTTGTCTGTTTGTGTGGTCATTATTATCATCATTTCTTTTTATCTGAAGTCAACTTCTTTGGTTACAATTTTCATTGTTCTAAAAACGGTAGTTCTTTGCGTAAATTTCATGACATTTCATAACAAAAGAAATAACGAATTTAACTATATTTTCTCTTTATTTTTCTATTTTTCAAACTTTTCGTTTTATATAACTTAGCTTGATATAATATCTATCATTTTTTGAATAAAATAAAATATAGTTTGAAAACCGCTAAATAATAAAGAATCACGTATGTGCTGGTTTATATAATGGTAGCTGAAAATTTAACGAAAAGAATAAAATAAACTAAACAAAAGCAAAAAACAAACCAACTATTCGAGATTGAAACAAAGGCTTGAGTGAAATCTAGTGTAGAAACAATAGCCAAGGGGAGAACTCGACGTGGCTACGCGACGTGCCAGATATTACATCATCCTGCTTTATATATATATATATATATATATATATATATATATATATATATATATATATATGCATATATATATAGACACACATATATATATATATATATACAGATACATACATGTATATTTATATATGCATACTTATATATATTTAATATTTACAAATATATTGCATATTATATGTACATATAGTGTACATTATATGTTATATAATTCATTCTTCTATGTTGCTTTCTTTTAAACCTTACGTGCGCGCGCAACACACACACTCGCACGCATATACACACATATACATACATATATAACTGTACATATATGTTTATGCATAGATGTGTGTGTGTGTGTATATATATACATACACATACACACACATATATATATATACAAACACGCACACACACACACACACACACACACACACACACACACACACACATACATATATATATATTGAGTACAGGTTGATTTAGCTCCTCATTTTACTTAGTTTTGTGGTTTTCCTCACGGCTACGAAACATAGGTGACAGAAAATATTAAGTCAACTTGTTACTCAATACACACACACACACACACACACACACACACACACACATACACACACATACACACACACATATATATATATGCATACATATATATATATATATATATATATATATATATATATATATACATATATGTAGACGTCCATACTTACATATATGATTGTGCGTTGGTGTATGAGAAAACAGAGAAATTGCACGCGGTTGTTTGTGAAGTATGCAATTGTATTTAACGAATTCTCACTTTACATGTTGCTCTGGATAAGAAACAAAAGGTTTCTGTTGCAATTGCAAAATGAGAAACCTTCTGAAAGAATGTACTTCTTACAGTTCCAGACCAAAGCAGCAATGCAGAAATTTACGCCATTGATATCATACACTGATTACAAAGTGACATACATACGCAAAAACATACAACTACATTACCAGATATATATGTATATATACATACATACACACACGCGCGCGCGCACGCACACATACATACATGTGTACATATATGTCTGTGTGTACATATGTTAACATATGTGTATATGTATGTGTGTATGTATATATTTATATACGTGTATATATATATATATATATATATATATATATATATATATATACATATATATATATATAGATGGATAGATAGATAGCTAGATATATGTGTGCATAGATATATATGTGTGTGTGTGTGTGATTAAGTTTGGTGGTACAAACGGAACTCATACATGAGTTCATCTATCTATCTATCTATCTATCTATCTATCTATCTATCTATATATATATATATATTTATATATGCATGTATGTATGTATATATGTTATATATGTGCATGTACGTGTTTCGTATACTTTTTTAATATATTTATTCGTCTGCTCTCATTTGATGAAATATTTTGTGCCCTTCAGTTGGTAAGGCAACAAAGTCCCTGTTGTAATGTAAGACCCCAGATATTGACAAAGCGGCCATTATTTGCTGTTCAATTATTTTAATTAAAAATGCTCAATTAAATATTCAATTGTAACTGAAATGAAATATTTCAACATAGAAAAGTCGAAATACACGACATAAAAGTCATTAATTTACCATTCAAATTGAATTATCCTTGCGAAATTTGCTAAAAATCTTTGATTTTTCTTGTTTCTTCCCCATCTTCATTTGTATTGTTTCATTTTCTACTTAATTCTCTTTTTTCTTAGCTTTTTAAATACTTTCTTTTATTTATGTTTTGTAAATATTGGCTAATTTCATAAAAAAAATTTTTTTTAATTTATACAAAATTATATCGGCTCTTGTTGCTCATATTAATGATGATGCTGCTGTCGTCGCTGTTGTTGTTGTTGCGTTTGTTATTGTTTGTATTGTTGTGTTTATTTAGTTAGCTTCATTGAATACTTTGTCTCTTAATGTGCACATTTAAAGTGCATTCATTCAGAATTCTTAAGAAATTGATTCAATTCGCGATGTTACGTTATCACTAAGCTAGCGTTATTGCCTTCTTACTCATTCATCTCAGTTCAAACAACAGTGTCTCCACCTTGTAGCTGCTTTTATCATTTACAAATAACTCATTAGAATATTCTTTGAATCGTGGCGAACTTTCATTATCATCAATATTATCATTATAATTATTGTTCATTATTATTATTATTATCATCATCATCATCATCATCATCATCATCATCATCATTATTATTATTATTATTATTATTATTATTATTATTATTATTATTATTATTATTATTATTATTATTATTATTATTTTTATTTTTATTTTTATTATTATTATTATTATTATTATTGCTATTTTTGTAGGTTGTTATTATTCTCATTATGATTAATATTATCATCATTTCTATCATTTTCATTATTATTAATATAATTATTGTTGCCTTATTTCTTGTTTCAATGATGTTGCCTCTGTGTATCTGTTGGCCATATTGTACACAGAAGAAATATAACAAAACGATAAACAACAAAACGATAAAAAAAAACAACAAAAACCAAAAAAATGTCCGATAACGAAAACCGAAAATGTTTTCTATTGTCACTGAAACATATTTTAATTTTTCGAATTTGCTCTTCTAAAATTAGAACGTATTAAATATGCTCTATTACCATTTTGTTTTTAAAATTGTTTATTTGTTTATTTACCTTATCGTATGTATTACTTTTAATTTTTTTTTTCACTCAATCTAAACATGTCATCTGCACCTGGTTTCATATATCGTCTGCCTTTTTCCTCCATTTTAAATTTGTTTTGAGATCAATATTTAAAAATAATAAGATAATTTTAAGCAGAGCAAGCGTTGTAGATCATCGGAGATGTATCGGCGGAGCGGAGTGGAGGAGAAGTAAAGAGTCTTTGCAATATTCACATGTTCCAGTTTTTGCTTGGGAATT
>NC_142946.1:53444808-53454808 GCF_046866305.1 Octopus bimaculoides
GCTGATACCTTTCGGGGGATAGGAAAAATCGATCATATCACCACCAGTATTTGACTAGGACTTTGTGGTATTGACCCCAGAAGGATGAAAGACAAAGTTGACTGTAGAACGATTTAAACTTGATGATAAAGTGCCGTAACTGTATGCAGCAAACCATTTTCTTCGACACTCCACCATTTCTTCCACTTGACCACAATTTGTAACTCTAAGATGATTTTGAAAGTTTGGCACAAGGCCAGCAGTTTTAAGGAGAGAAGGTTAGTCAATTATATATATATATATATATATATATATATATATATATATATATATATATATATATATATATATATATATATATATATATATATATATATATGTATATGTATATATATATATATATATATATATATATATATATATATATATATATATGTATGTATGTATTATGTACGTATGTATTCACATATATACATATATGTCTATACAAGCATACATACATACATACATAAATACATACATACATACATACATACATATATACATACATACATACATACATACATACATACATACATACATATATATATATATATAAATATATATATATATATATATATATATATATATATATATATATATACATATATATATATATATATATATATATATATATATATATATATATATATATATATATATATATATATATATATATATATATATATATATATATATATATATATAAAGTAAAAAAATAAAACATTAAAAAGTTGAAGCCAGAATATTAACTAGCACAGCTGTGTCTTAATTAGGTGCTTATTAAGTTGCTAAAGGTCCGAGTAAATTTAGGTACCATTCCTCTCTGCTAATTAAAAGTTTATTCATTTCATTTTATTTCGTTCTACACCCCGCTTCCTCCGCAATGTTTTATTGTCCCTGGTAATGTTATTATAGTTGTATTTATTGTTGTTTTGTTGCTGCATAGATTTGTCTTGGATATGATTGTACCGAAACCGAATTTGCCATGCTTGCAGATGTTTTTGTAGTTATCGATGGCCGTTTCCTTGTCGTCGTCGTCGTCGTCGTTGTTGTTGTTGTTATCGATATTGTTATTATTAATGTTGTTATTATTATTAGTCTTTTTATTGTCAATGTCGTTGTTGGCGTTGTTGTATTCGTTGCTCTCTTACATTACATCCCAGATTATCAGAACAATATTGCTGGTCTATTTGTTTTGCTCCGCCCACCATTATGGCGAAGGCATCGCCTCAAAATAACTGTTTAATTAAAACGGAATTAATTGTAAATTATCACTTAATGTTGCAAAACTCTTCACTAATAAACAAAACCCGAACAGCAAACAAAAAACACCATAATTTGCCTATTACAAAGATGGCTTTTCTTTCTCTCTCTCTCATTTTCTCTTTCTCTTTGTCTCTGTTTGTCTGTCGGTCTGCCAGTCTCTTTCACTCTCTCGCTGTCTCCTAGGCATGAAGACAAACATACAAATATACACATATATATTTCATATGACTGATTGCGCTCGTTTAATAATTCAAGTAACAATGAAGTAACTCGCCAATTGATTACTTTTATATGAATGTATGTATGTATGTATGTATGTATGTATGTATGTATGTATGCATGTATGTATGTAAGTATGCATGTATGTACATATGTATGTCTGTATAATATGTATATGCATATATACACACACACACATACACACACACACAGACACACACACACACACACACACACACACACACACACACACACACATATATATATATATACATATTTATTTGTATATGCCTGGATATACGTGTTTATATGTGTGTGTGTGTGCGTGCGTGAGGGTGTGTGAAAGTAAAGATTCTTGGAATGTTTCTCTGAATTGCATGTTGCTGATTATTGAATCAACTGATGATGTGATGATGCGACAGAACGTGACAATATATAAGTAGAAAAATTCGTGAACACATCGGAATATGATTAGTGAGTAAGATTTGATTGGTTGCCTATAAATAAGTAAATTGAACGTTAAAATGTACGATGTTTGCTTCTCAATTATCATTTGTAGAACACGTAATATACTCATCTATTCACAAGCAAAAATATGTGATATTTTCACGTCCTTAGGATCATATATGTAAAATACAGTAAAACTGAAGGCTATTGCTAATGTGGTTTGAGTCTCGATCAACAACTGCATCATATTCAATATATCGTCCTTTTTCAGGATATGTTGAGTTCAATATGGGAGAAATTAAGTATTTTTTTATTCAAGTGATAGGTGAAAATTCCTATAAAAATATCAAACGGAATGTCGATTAAAGTTCAATTCTGACAAGGCTCAAAACTTCTGGAGTCATTTACACGGGTCAATACGTGTTCTAATGGACCAATTGATTTTATATTTATTAATATTATTGGTAATTAAACTCTGTGTATTTTGGATAGTGAAGTGTTTAATTAATTTACGAGAATCGTTTTTTAATTGGGTTTTCTGTAAAATAATCATTATTTTGTTTGTAGTTTGCAAGAAAGGACTTACCTTGATAGCATAATATTTTCCAAATTCCCTTGATAGGAATGTGTTGATGTTAGAGTCGTCGACAATATATAGATAAGAGATTTCCATGTTCGTATCTTATTATACGTGGGTGGGCTAATTGTGGAGTTAAATCTTGCTTGCATTAATTTCAGACCTTCTTTTTAATAACTGCATTATTTCTTTCTATTTAAACTGACATCTGACTGTTAAAAGAAGACTCTAGAAGTAACTAATAGCGACTTCTCTCTTGAAAATGGACAAAGTTTGGCATCGTGGTGTTATCAAATACCTGCAGAAAAACGGTTTAGTCCCCAAAGACATCCATGCTACATTAAGTGATGACGCTTCAACTTTATCAACAGTGCAAAAGTGGGCAGCTGAATTTAAGTGGGGCAGAGAGAGGCTTGAAGATGACTCAGCGTCTGAACGCCCTACAACTGCCACACCGAGACAAACATTGATGGGGTTCACCGCATCCTGATGGACGACTGGCTATTGGCTATAAAACAAATAGCCAATGCTATAAGCATATCTTGTGAGAGAATTGAGAATATTGTAAATGAAGTTGACATGAGGAACGCTTCTACTCGGTGAGTGCCACGTCTGACACCTGATCAGAGGCGCACAAGGCTGATCACATCACGGGAAAATCTGACATTGTTTGAAGCAGATCCAACTGGTTTTCTTGAACGTTTCCTAATCCACGATGAATGTCTAGTTCATCACTTTGAGACAAAGAGACAATCCATGTAGTGAAAACACCCTCTTCAACAGCTCCGAAGAAGGCCAAGGTCGTTTCATCTGCAGGGAGGGTGACAACCTCCGTTTTATGGGATGCAAAATACATTGTGTCTATAGACTGTCTTCAAAAGGGCCACAACATTAATGAAGAGAACTATACGAACTTGCTGAGGCACTTACGAAAGACTATCAAACTATATATATATATATATATATATATATATATATATATACACACACACATGTATAACATGTGTGCATACGTACACACCCCATATATACCTATTTTTGACTATCTATCTATCTATCTATCTATCTATCTATCTATCTATCTATCTATCTATATATATATATATATATATATATATATATATATATATATATATATATATATATATATATATATATATATATTGTGATACATATCATGTGTGCATGTATGTATAACTATTTCTCTGTGTACGGTGTGTATATGTATGTTTGTGTTTGCGTATCAAACATAGAAACATTGGAAACAGAAAAATATCCGCCTGAAATCAATTTTTATTAATTTAGAGAAACAAAAATGCAAAGAACACTACAAAAAAATCAACAACTAATAATAATAATAATAATGATAATAATAATAATGATAATAATAATAATGATAATAATAATAATAATAATACTGTAGATGAAGGTAATGATGATAATAAGAAGAAGAACATAATGGAAAGAAAAAACAGAATTGACCGAATTTCTGTGAATATTACATAATGAATTAATGTGGAATCTGAAAGAAGCTTATTTAGAAAATTTGGTGCCTTAACCAGTGGTAATAACGTTATTCAGCAGAAAGAGAGGGTTGGGTTGTCGGAGTATTTAAACTCTTTAATGATTGGGGAGGATGCGAAAACAGGAAGGTTATAATGAGTGTGTTCTTCGACATGGTGCTATATAGATAGATAGATACATAGAAGGAGACAGAGAAAGACAGAGACAGAGAGAAAGAGAGAGAGAGAGAGAGAGAGAGAGAGAGAGAGAAAGTGAGAGAGAGAGAGAGTGAGAGAGAGAGTGAGAGAGAGAGTGAGAGAGAGAATGAGAGAGTGGATCGCTCTATAAAACACACACACACGTGAGTATATATATGTATACATGTACATATATACACATATATATATATATATCTATATACATAAATCTATACACACATATACACGCATATACATACGTGCATACATACATACATGTATATATACATATATATATATATATATATATATATATATATATATATATATATATATATATATATATATATATATGCATATATATAAACATAAATACTCATGGAAATTATAAGCAGACTGAAAGAGAGAGAGAGAGAGAGGGAACGACAGAGAGAGAGAGAGAGGGAGAGAGGGAGAGAGAGAGATAGAGAGAGAGAGAGAGAGAGAGCAGAGAGTGAAATAGAAGAAGAGAGAGGGATAGAGACGGAGTGCGAGACGGAGCAAGAGAGGGAGAGAGATAGAGAAATAGAAAGAGCGAGAGAGAGAGAGAGAGAGACAGATGAACGGAGTGAGAGTGAGGCAAGTGGGAGGAAGAGGCGTTAGATAAATGCTTAGTCATATGCTGTAGCGAGTAGCGTTAGCTGACTTGCTCAAGGACATGCAATACAACGCAAACGCTTATAACGTGTCAACCGAGGCTGATTGCTCATTCGTTGCAGATGAGATTCTTGAAATAGTTACATAATTAAATATATAGACACACACACACACACACATATACATACATACATACATACATACATATATATATATATATATATATATATATATATATATATATATATATATATATATATATATATATATATATATCACAATAAGCACATAAATGTGAAACAAAGTGGGGAAAGTAGTACTCGAATACCAGAGGTAGAGTAATATGTTTTATTATTAAGGCTGAAAAGCATTACAAAAATATCACAGAAAACTGCTACTCAGAGTTGCACGTTCCCGGACAGTCCTCATTAATCATCGTCGTTGTTAATCACAAATGTCCGACGGACGGAAACGTGAAACTCTGAGTAGCAGTTTTTTGCGATATTTTTGTGGATGTTTTTGCAGCTTTAATAAAGCTCTCTCTCTCTCTCTCTCTCACACACACACACACACACACACACACACAAACACACACACACACACACACACACACACACACACACACACACACACACACACACACACATATACAACGGAAACATAATGGGAAGCATAATGAAATGCTCCAAAAACGAGGAGAAACTGAATACTTTTATCTTTTGTAATTTGCTTTTTCAGTCAGTGGACCGTTGCCACGATAGGACCCCATCTCAAACGTCTTTTCATCAACCACTGTACATATTTTCTAAGTCTTTTACTTATTATGTTTTTTTATTTTTGCGAATTGCTATGTCATGTAGACGTCAACAAACCAGCAGCGGGGTGGAGCTAAGTACAAGTACACACACACACACATTTGCACGACAGGCTACCACAGAGTTTCTGTCTACCAAATTCACTCACAAGCTGCCGCGCAGTGGGCCTGAACACGAAGCCAATTGGTTACAAGGAGGGCTTCTTAACCACGATACTTTATAATATTTAATTTCAAGGCGACAACCTATCAAAATCGTTGGCTCGCACAGCAAAATGCTTAACGGCATTTACTGCGTTTTTACATTCTGAGTTCAGTTTCTATGGAGGTCGACTGTGCCTTTCATCCTTCCAGGTTCGATAAAATAAGTACCTATTGAACACTGGAGACGACGTAATCGACTTGCCCCTCCTCCGAAATTGCTGACCTTGTGCCAAAATTTGATCTAATTTAGTATTTAATTTACATCTTTCTGTGTATGTGTTGTGTTCAAATCATTTTCTACAGTTGATCTTGTTCATTCAACATTTGTCCAATCAACATTCCCGTGAAAAATTCCAGATGTGATTGACGTTGAATTTTTCATCAGCCCTCAAGTCGCTATTCTAAAATAACAGTAATCTCTTGTCGGTCAGGGTTGGCCATGGGCCTTCATTCTGCATTTGAGCGCACGCTTGGTCAAAGTTATTTTTATGAAATATTCACAGTTGTGAACATTTAAGTGAGGATAAATAAATGTAGGTGTTATATTAGAACAAACTTTATCACGGTAATTACCATGAGAGAAGCACTCGTGTTGGATTTTTGAATTTTTAGCCAGAATGAGTTTCTCTCATGGTAATTACTGCAGTAAAGTTTGTTCTAATAAAACATCTACGTTTAAGGGGAGTTAAGAATTATCGTTTTACTGTATTGTTTCGGCACCTCGAGGACTTAGTTTAAATTTCGTCGAGGTCGAATTTGTCTTCAGTCATCTCAAGATCGACAAACGAAGTACCAAACGAAGTACCAAACGAAGTACCAAACGAAGTACTCGCAATCGGCTATGATGAAGGGGGTCAAGAAAGGATCGTTCACATCATGGCCTCACCAACTCTTCTTTTCGTGATCCGGCCTAAGAATGAACAACAGAAATCGTTAAGACTGGAATTCAACTCTTGCCCCAAGGAACACGACCAGCTGCTATTTGGATCAATTTATTCAGTAATGTTCAGCTAATAAAAATTTCCATTTATAAATCATTCAGCGAATTTCCCGTTAACACAAAAAGTTATTTGACGCTCATTCATCAAATGAAGACACCGGAGGCTACTTTGCTATGGACGAATTAACCCCGCGTTCTCCTGTACAAAGAAAAATAATATCCGCGTTGTATAACAGTACTTCTGCTCAGTTCATTGAAAGGGTTTTGATTATTCTGCCGGTGTTTAATTACATATAATTAAAATAAGTATATACGAGTGGGAGTTATAATTGGAGCGCACGTAAATTAAGACTGTATGTATACATTGTACGTGTATACAATTCCGAAGCATATTCGGTATAGTGTGCGTACGTGTATATATATATATATATATATATATATATATATACAACAGGCTTCCACACAGTTTCCGTCATAAAAATTCATTCACAAGGCATTGGTCAACCCATGACAATGGTAGTAGACCCTTGCCCAAGGTTCCGCGTAGTGGGACTGGACCCGAAACAGTGTGGTTGCAAAGCGAGCTTATTATCCACGCAACCATTCCTGCGCCTGCTATTTATTTTTTGGCGGGGATTTTTCAATTTGTACGAAATATTTAAGCCTGTTGTAAGTGTACGTGTGTTTGAGTACATGTGTGCGATTCCGTGTGCATGAATGTAAAAGGCGGTTAGTTAATTATATCAAAATCTGAAATGTATTTGTTTGGGGTTGCAATTTATTTAACAGCAGAGATCAAATCTTGGAATTTATATGAGAAGGGGAAACTGAGTGTGTGCGTATGCGAGTGTGTGGGCGATGGAAATGCTAATTAGCGAAAACGGAATTTAGGGAATAACAAAAGCTAAATTTGAACAACATTAATCGTTGAAACTTGAACTACATTAATCGTTGATAGCATCTAGCTAATATGGAACAACACGGATGCGGTAGTCAAACGGTTGATATGAATAAAGTCATTTGGTTTACCCGATTTGACATCGCTGACTATTATCCATCAATTTCAAAGGGGCTGGTGTCCAGGAGCGTGGTTGGCCCACTAGGAGTGGGAGGCCCCGCTGATATTGTCACATCTCTCTAGGAGAGGGAAACTCTGAGAGAAAACCTGTGACACTGACAATATTCGATGATGTAGACTAGTTGTTCTTTTCGTGTTTATTTTGCCCATGTTCAGAGAGTGGGATTGGATTTGTACAAATCCTGACCCTACGATAAAAAAAATTATCATGCACGCTTGATAAAATGTAAGACCTATCACAAAAATGGCTGGTCGCAGCGTTCGCATGTGTGGGACTTACGATCAAGCGACGGCAATACTTGAACACGAGTTTGCAGCCATCATATGTATGTATGTATGTATGTATGTATCCATCCATCTATCTATCTATCTATCTATCTATCTATCTATCTATCTATCTATCTATCTATCTATCTATCTATCTATCTCGCCAGTGCAGTGCCTGTACACGTTTTCATTCATTCATTCATTCATTCATTCATTCATTCATTCGCTCATTCATTCGCTCATTCATTCATTTATTGAATAATTATATAATATGTCATCAAGTTACCTTTACCTGACGCTACATTACATCACATTACACACGGTTTATTACTAACATCCTGGTTACTTCACCTTCAAGACGAGACACCAGGAATAGATTTTCATTGGTTGGCTTTCATCCTTCAAATACGCCGACGATGATACATGCTTCTTTGAGACAATCAAATCGACGAGTGAAATATAAAACGACTGATTCGAAGTCAGTGTTTAATAGGATATTGGTAGGATGTGTATCAATGGGTCAGGTGATAGAAACCGTGATTGGTTGCTTGCCGACAGTAATCATAGATGTATCTACTGATCGATATCGTTTTGTTTGTTTGCTTTGTTTACTGCTTTTTTTTTCTATTCGTTTATCCTTTCTTTAACTCCGAATCACTTTTAGTGATGTGCATGCGTGCGTATGTGCGTTCGTGTATCTATGTATGTGAGTATACACGCACACGCACACTCTGTTGGTTTGTCTGTCTGTCTGTCTGTCTCTCTCTCACACACACGCACACACACACGCGTACACACAAACAAACACACACAAAATGTCTGAGTTTTTGTGTGCGTCTGTGTGTATATCTATCTATCTGTCTACTTGTATGTCTGTCTGTCTGTCAGTCTGTCTGTCTGTCTGCCTTTCCGTCTGTCTCCCTGTCTAAATTGATGTAAATGTATACTTGCATCCATATATATGTATAAACATGTGTGTGTGTGTGTGTGTGTGTGTGTGTACAACGTATCCAATGCGCACGCGCACACACATATGTAGAGAGAGAGAAAGAGGGAGCGGGAGAGGGATAAAGAAAGAAAAAGGAAAAAATAGACTGATAGATAGATAGATAGAGAGAGAGAGAGAGAGAGAAAGAGAGACAGACAGACAGACAGACAGACAGACAGACAGAGAAACTAAGAGAGAATTTGTGACGCGTGGTGTGTGTATATATGTTCGAGGCTATGCGTTAGTGTGTAAGTGTGTGTGTTTATATCTGAGAGTGTTTATTGATTTCTGCATCGTTAAATTTGAATCTAATTTTCGAATCCACTTGAGTTACTTTGATGTGAAGATATGAGTTGGAACTACTAAGAATAACATCTTAGAATTGGTTCACTGACAGAAAGATTCCTCTGAGATTGATGGACTGACTTTATACACTACAACCTTTAGTTACGTGTTTTTGGAGTTCGAAATTTGCCGACTTCTTCTTCATCTTATATGAACATAAATATAAGGTTCTATAAAACACGGATTAGCTAGATATTTAAGGATGGGGATGATGTGTTCGGATGTATAATCTTCTTAAACCTGTCAACGAGAATAATATATATACATATGAGAAGATGCTGACAAGTCTCCGGCTTTAAGGGTATCTTGAAAGGCCTGGTTGAAGGCCCAGCCTTCTGAGTTCTTTTACAGGGCTTAAAAACATCTAATAAGCCTCTGCAATAAGTGTGTGAATCTGAGAGCGAAACATGTTGAATAGAATCCTAATTAACCGATCTTCCTGTATTTCCTTTTCCGTTTACCAAATCAACTCACAAGGCATTGATCAGGCCGGAGTTA
>NC_142946.1:53459808-53464808 GCF_046866305.1 Octopus bimaculoides
TGCGCAATGGCCCAGTGGTTAGGGCAGCGGACTCGCCCAGACCGGGCGTTGTGAGTGTTTATTGAGCGAAAACACCCAAAAGCTCCACGAAGCTCCGGCAGGGGGTGGTGGCGACCCCTGTTGTACTCTTTCGCCTCAACTTTCTCTCACTCTTTCTTCCTGTTTCTTAAATATCGCTGCGCTGGATTGGCGTCCCGTCCAGCTGGGGGGAGCACATTCGCCATAGAAACCGGGAAACCGGGCCCATGAGCCTGGCTAGGCTTCAGAAGGGCGCAAAAAAAAATGTACATATTTATGTACGTATCTAAGCAGATATGTATGAATATACATGTGTTGTGTTGTGTGTGTGTGTGTGTGTGTGTGTGTGTGTGTGTGTGCATGTGTGTATGTGTGTAGGAGTGTATTTATATTTGTAAACGTTTATGCGATTATGTACATACCTTTGTTTGCGTTAGTATATATAATAATAAACTATAACTATATATTGCATGTATATGTATGGATCAATCCATACATGTACACACTCGCATATACATATCTTTGTATGTGTGTATTATATATATATATATATATATATATATATATATATATATATATATATATATATATATATATATATATATATATATATATATATATATATATATATGTGCGTGTGTGTGTATGCATAAGCTTATATATGTATATAGGTATGCATGTATATAAACACGCATACGTTTGTTTCTTAGTGTGTGCATGGGGTGTATGCGTGCTTTTTTGTGTGAGTGTGTGTGTATATTTATTTATATGTATATATATATTTACTTATTTATATGTGTGTGTATATATATTTATTCATTTATATACGTGTATATATATTTATTCATTTATATATGTGTGTATATATATTTATTCATGTATATACGTTCATGTATTTTTTATTTCTGGTCTCAGTGGTGTTATTCTTATTGTTTTATTATTCTCCCCTTACTACACCACCCTCTCTTTATCTACTTCATGTAGATCTTGCAAGGAATGCTGGGTATTTTTTCATTAAAACTGAGCAGCAGCAGCAACCATTTTGAATGTGCAAGTTATTTAAAAGAGCAGAACTAGGTCAACCACATCTGTCGCTTATCTTATTATCTTATGTTATATTTGCATATATAACAAGATTGTTGTTTCATTATTTTGTATACACATTTGTAGACACAGATACACATACACACGTGCATATACACACGCACTAACGTACAGATTTGCAGATTTGCAGCACGTTCATACCGACTCTGTGTGTATCTGCATACGTCTTTCTTTCATTGATTCTCGTCTTTCGCTCTCACTCACGAAGACACACTATCGCATTCATTACACAAGCATACATACACAATCGAAGACACAAATACATGTAGATATTCTCTCTCCTTATCTGTCTGTCTGTCTGTCTGTCTGTCTGTCTGTCTCTCTGTTTATCATACGCACGTAACACACACACAAACACAGAAGCACACTCGCATGCACACGTGCATAGATTACCAGGTATAGATTTATTCGCTTTCTGTTTTTCTCTGTATCTAACTCTCGTCACTCATACGTACTTTCTCTATCTATCGACACACACACACAAACACACATAACCCCCCCCCCCCCCCCCCACACACACACACAAATAAACGTACTTCCTCACAGAAATATATATATACACACCTTTCCTGTCTCTTACATCTGTCTTACACTGTCTTTTCTCTTTCTCACACGCATTCAAATCCTTTCTATCTATCTATCTATCTATCTATCTAGCGTCCGCAGACGCACGTACGCACACATTCTAGCGGCTGTACCAGACGTTACCCAAGTTTATAGCAGGTATCTCAAAAACTGACATGGCCTGCCTCTCCCTTCTCTTGTCTGTGACTGTCGTAACACGTGTGCCTGCATATCTGACGATGTGGGAATGCATGTGCGTATAAACGTGTGTGTATATGTATCTATGTATATATACTTAGTTTACGTATTTATATCTATGCATATAAATATGGTTGTGTGTATATCTATGTTTATCTGTCTATGTGTGCATATATGTAAGTATGAATGCTTGTGTCCTCATGCATGTGTGTGTGTGTATGTACGTGTATGTATCTTCACATGTACGTTTGTATGTGTGCCTGTGTGAATCAGATGCATTTATTTTTACTACCGTTGGTTCAAGATAGTTCTCTCGATAGCTCAAGAGAGCCTTCTTCGTTGGTTCAAAATGACTCTCTAGTTGGTTCATTTGAATCTTCATCGTGCGTTCAAGATACTCTCTCCTTGGTTCAACAGGATCATTATTACTGGAAAGGTATTCAGCGCTAGATTACACAGGGTAAATTGTAACTGATTGACCAAACTGAATGTAGATTCAACATGGCCATTTTACTCCAAGAAAGGAAGTGCTGTTATTCATTTTCTTTTTGTTGTCGTAGTCGATGTTGTTATTTGGACATAGGTTAGTCCAAAATGAGCAGATCAATGAATGATGAAATGATTTCAAGCTGTGTTCATCCTGTATTTTCCGAAACACGATACATCAGCAACAAAATATCCATGATTTCCTTCTTTTCCTAGAAGTAAAGGTTCTACTTTAGTGGAGATTTGCCTGCTGTTTCTAATATATTGAAATACCACGTAAAGGCTTCTCGTTGCAGATCGCTGGGCGTCATAAATCTATGGTATATATATATATATATATATATATATATATATATATATATATATATATATATATATATATATACACACATATATATACATACACATACTGAGTATAGGGCAAATGAGTTGACCCAACTATATGATCAGTCTCAGCTGTGTTAGATATCTAGTTATTAAAGAAAACGCTATATAATCGATGTACCGTATTTGGATCGCAAAAGAAGTCTCTCACATAAGACATACATCAATTTTACCAAGTTTATTTTGTGATGTTTCACTTATTGAAAGATATTTTTAAATGATTTTGTTGGGGAAAATCCGTGTTTTTTTTTTTGGCTATGATATTTCGAGTTACTGCGATCGATCACCTGGGTGGCACACCTCTGCAATAACTTTGTTGCTTTCCATTCATTGCAGAGAATTTTCATTTAGATGATTATAAACGTTTCTTAATGTAACACAGAGATTAGATAATGTAAGACACATATTAAATATTGGTTATGTATTCTACGGAAGGCGGCATAATGAGTTGATGCAACTTCTCCACATGAATTCTAACGTACAGTTAGCGATTTTTCGTAAGGCTATGCTAACAGTTTGTGATATTTTAGCTCGTTTTATTAGTAGGAATCGTTGTAACTACCGGAGTAATGCGTATCCAGAATCATAACCTGCAATATTTGATATCCCATCTGTATAACACGGCCTCTTCTCGAGGCAGGGGAATTTTTAGATACATTTATGAATAAAAAATATATCACTGGCAAATACGATTCAATATTCTTTCCAAATTTGGCAAAAAAACAGTAATTTTCAGAGAAGTGGTTAGTCGTCTGCTTCGACTCCAGTACTTATCTGATACTATATTTTATTGACTCCGAATGGATAAAATGCAAAGCTGACCTCAGTGGAATTTGAGCTCAGAACGTAAAGATGTAGATAAAATATTGCGAAGCATAATTTCTAATGAGCTAACGATTCTATCAGGTCACCCCATTTATTATAAACTATTGCTATTGTCTGTATTCAGCAAACAGCGAAAACTGGGAGAAAATTGGGAGTACATTCTAGGGCGAGATTAGGGTGCTGAACGCCCTGACACCTACCCTGTTTCACAGTAGTTTTGACAAAAGACGAAACATTGGCATTTCGCTGGCATTTCCAAACTTTATCAATCGGCCATCATATAAATATGTGTGTGTGTGTGTGTGTGTGTGTGTGTGTGTATGCACATATTTGCAAGTATGTTCGTATGTATTTGTATAAACAAAACAAGATATTCATTGTTTTTCCTAGGCTAATTAGTGTTTTGTGGTTAGATTTAATCAGTTAGTTGGCTACGAACAACGGTCTTTACCATATTACTGACGCTGGCATCTTCTCCAGCTCGGGGCAGTTCTTAAACATATCTTTGTAAATATGGCACAAGATGAGAAGGAATCAGGCGACTGAGCTGGCGCTTTGAACAAATGGCCGTTTATTTTTGCTTTGTTGCAGCAGGATTTTGTTCCGATTGGCTTTCGCACTCTTCCACTTCCTCCTCGTCCTCCTCCTCGTCCTCCTCCTCGTCCTCCTCCTCGTCCTCCTCCTCGTCCTCCTCCTCGTCCTCCTCCTCGTCCTCCTCCTCGTCCTCCTCGTCCTCCTCCTCCTCATCATCATCATCAACAACAACATCATCATCATCGTTCAATTCTTTTCTTCCTTTTCACTTTTTTCTTCTATTCATTTTTTTTTTCACTTGAAGGCTTTTCACGCTATTATGATCACTGCAACTCAAAATAAAGTTACTACTACTACTACTACTACTACTACTACTACTACTACTACTACTACTACTACTACTACTACTACTACTACTACTACTTTAGTCCCGCAACACACAATTTTTGTGTGAATGTTTTTAATTATACATGTGTGACTAGAGACAAAAAACTATCACGTGTTTTTGCACGTGAAAAGATAGAATTTTAACATGCTCTATACATGCCAGTTGAATAGATGAATGTGTGACGCATATTCTAACGTTTCTTTTCGATGACCAATATAATTACGATGTACTGTTGACTCATAATATATAGATGTTTTCGAATGTCTTCTTTGTTGCATATTGTCACGCTGCTTCCCTACTTCAATCATATAAGTGATTTGTTACGTGCAATTCAAGGCTACGATTTAAGAAATTTCAAATTACATTGTGATACACAAGTTCTACATCACGTATAGAACACCTACTTTTCTCACTTTAGTAAACACTAACGTTTACCAAACCAAAACAACAATGTTATTAGTACACACACACACACACGATCCAAAACAGACTCAAATTG
>NC_142946.1:53472308-53474808 GCF_046866305.1 Octopus bimaculoides
TATATATATATATATATATATATATATATATATATATATATATATATATATATATATATATACATATATATATATGTATGTATGTATGTATGTATGTATATGTATATATATGTATATATATACATATATAAATGTGTATGTATGTGTGTGCACATGTATGTGTGTGTACATGTGTGTATGTGTGTGTATGAGAGAGAGAGGGAGTCTTACATAACGTATGAATATGTTTTGATATACATAACGCGAATGATCAATATAGAAGAATTTAGAGAATGTTTGTATCCGGAATTAGTCTCGAAGAACACAAAGAGTTATTGTTATTTGCTTTCAGTCCGCCCCCACCACGCCTCCTCTAATTTTCTAAAATTCTATAATTGTTCAATTATATGTATATATAAATAATCACCCGGTGTAATAAATATTTCGTGCGCATGTGTAAGTGTGTATATATATAGAATGTATGTATGTATGTATGTATGAATGTATCTATCTATCTATCCATCCATATACATATATTTATATATATGTATATATATGTATATATATATATATATATATATATATATATATATATATATATATATATATATATATATATATATATATATGTATATATATATATATATATATATATATATATATATATATATACATATACATAATATATATATATATATATATATATATATATATATATACATATATATATATATATATATATATATATATATATATATATATATATATATATATATATATATATATATATATATATACATATATATATATATATATATATATATATACATATATATATATATATATATATATATATATATATATATATATATGTATGTATATATATATATATATGTAAAAGTGTGTATGTACTTAGGCACGTCTATACAGATATGTTGTGTCTATGCACGTAGGAACATCTATAGAGCTAGATATATATCTTTAATTGTGTACGTATGTATCACTACTGGTAGTCTTGCTGCTGCTGTTGTTGTTGTTGTTGTTGTTGCTAGTAGTAGTAGTAGTAGTAGTAGTAGTAGTAGTAGTAGTAACAGCAGCAGTTTGATCCTCGTTCAACTGATATCGCGCAGACCTCCCATGGCATGTCTTGTTGGGTTCTATAGGAAAGACTACATCCTGAGGGTGGGCATGGGGGTTGAATTTAGCCGCCATTTTTACGGTTGTGCGATAGCATAGCTAGCTCTTTTAATGGTTCGGCATTGCTATAGTTTAGATACATGTCATTCCTAATCGAACACACTTCTGCTCAAAGGCGTTCCAGTTATGCCCAGCCCGAACTTTTTACTAGAATTAATGTATTTAGGACTTCATTTTCAAACATGCCTGGTCTGTATTTCAAGCTTTGGAAATAGCAGTCAAATTGTAGAGTTGCTGTTTTGTTTTTGTTGGCGGCGTTGACGGTAGTGAAAATTATATTGGTGTTGTAGTTTAGTTTAGCCATGAGACAGCTCTGGCCGCATAGTCCTTTGATCATATACTTTCTAGTAGTGGCAATCACGTCTTTTATTCAGAAACTGGAATCTTGTGATCATACTTCGGCATTGTGGGTAATATCAGATAATGTTACATTGGTACATTAATTAGTATTTTGCTTTTTACCCCAAATTTCATTATTCTTGTACAAAATACTGATATGAATGCAAATTTTCTAAATAAACGTATTTATTTTGATGAAAATCAATATGAAATTTCACGTTTGTATATGACCATCCCATGTTTTTCCAAACATAGTATAGGTAGATTTACGTTATACAATAAGTCAAGTCCTTTTATTATTAGTAGGGTTTCGTTTAAGGGAAATTAGGCAAGCTGGTAGACTCGTTACTACGCCGGACAAAATGCTTCGTGCTTTTCTTCCGGCTTAATATTCGGATTTAAAATTTAGCCGAAGTTGTCTTTACTTTTCATCCTTTCGGAATCGACAAAATAAGAGGCAGTTGAGCACTAGGGTCGGTGTAATCAACTAACCAATTCCCTTACAATTTCAGACCCTGTGTCTATAATGGAAAAGATTATATCTAATAGGTCTTTGCAGTATTGCTACAGTGTTGGTGGTGTAATAACTACCTGCGCTGAAGATAGTGACAATAATGCTTGCGGTGGCGATGGCAGTGGTTGAGGTGGCGGTGGTGGTAGTAGCAGCTGGAGTGGGAGACACTAACGCCGATATTTTGTGGAGATAGTGAGATGGTGACTGTTGAGAATGTTATGGTTGCGGCTGTAGCATTGATGGTGCAGGTGATAGTGGTGGTCGAAGCGGTGATAGTCTATGGTACGGTAGTTGTGGTAATGTAGTATTGACGGTGGTGGTGGTGGTGGTACTGATGATGGTGACTGAGGCGATGATAGTCTCGAATACGGTTTTTGTGATTGCAGCCGCAATAATGTTGGCGGTGTTAGTGGTGGGGGAAGTGTGATGGTAGAGGCGGTGGAGGTGATGTCAATGGTGGTGGTGGTGATT
>NC_142946.1:53479808-53484808 GCF_046866305.1 Octopus bimaculoides
TCGGTAGTTCGCGTCAATGGGCATCTATCAAGACCCTTCGACATTGCACGTTCGGTCCGTCAGGGATGCCCCCTCTCGTCGCTTCTGTACGTGTTGACTCTCGAGCCACTACTGCGGAAGCTGGCGACGCTAAGGGGCATCCCGCGAGAGTTGGGATGCGGGACGAGCGTGTCGGCATACGCGGACGACGTCACCGTCATAGTGTCTAACCAAAAGCACATCGAGCTTGTCGGCGAGACACTGAGAGACTACGAAGCGGTAACTGGAGCGAAAATCAACCGGGATAAGTCAGTGGGCTTGCGGCTCGGCACCTGGAGAAGCAACCCCATGCCGTCAAGTAGCGCCTCCGTCGTGGGACGTTGGACTGACGGTCCGGTTGAGATGCTCGGGGTCTGGTTTGGTCCAGACCTCCAAACGGAGAAGAACTGGGACGAGATAACGAGAAGGGTGGCCACTCTAGCCCGGCAATGGGCCGAGAGGAAGCTTTCCCTGAAAGGTCGGGCGGAGGTGGCGAACACGTACATCGCGTCCGTCATCTACTACCGCCTGACCGTCGTTCCTTGTCCCGACCCTACCATCACCAAACTGGAGCGCATCCTCTTCCGCTTCTTGTGGAAAGGAAGCGTTCCGATGGTTAGGCGATCCGTTTGCTGCCAACACCCGTTAAAAGGAGGACTGGGCATGCCGTGGTTGATGATGCGCAGACACGCGCTGAGACTGCGACATCTCCGGCTCTACGTAGACAGCGGTGAACAGGTGTGGTCACCGTTTGTGCGGCGCGCTTTCCCGCAGCTCGTCTCCATGACCGAACTGCAGTCATGGATCAAGAAGAGGCCGAGGAAGGGCGAATGGCACCGCGAGTGTCGCGCTGCTCTTCGGCAACTCCAACAACCCGGGTCAACCTTGAGCGACTGCATCACAACTAACGCATTCTATAGTGGATTAGTGGAGGGAAGGTACGACGACGATCTCGGGGCGAACCTGGGCGTCGACGAGGAATACCTGACCCGCCTGTTTAAGACGACCTTCGGGCCGGGACCTATGGACAACTTCCAGAGATCCCTGGCCTGGCAGTGCTATCGAGAAGCACTACCCGTTCGGGATAAGCTCTACAGGCATGGCTCGAGAAACACGGGGCCGACCTGTCCGAGATGCCGGCAGAGCGACGAAACCGTTCTGCACGCACTCGTACAGTGTCCCACCATTTCCGAGCTGTGGGCTTACGTCGAACAACTGCTATCGCGTGTGGGACGAGTCGGTCTATCAGCCGAGTCTATCGTGAATATTGTCGCGCCTCCTTCCTTTAAACGGGAAGGAAGAGCTATTTTCATCGTACTTGTGGCTATGGCGAAAGAATGTGTATGGTGGACGCGTCTGAAAAGTCTAGAGACAAAGACTTTCCTCTCTGGGCAATCTCTCATCAACTTCTTCAAGTATCACCTGAAGAGGAAGTTGAGAGTAGAAAGGGAAGTCTTGTCTAGTGAATGCTTCAAAAAAAGATGGGTGAATGTAGCAAGGATGGCACGTGTGAATGAGGGAACCATCTTGAGCATAACCCTATGAACAAGAAAAAAAAAATAAAACAAAAAGGCAAAAGAGAGTCACTTACTGTTATAGTTTCTTCAATGAGAATATTGACCAAGGTTACCGTGGTCTTTTCCGTGGGCTTTTCCTTCCACGGCTAAACCTAAACTGTCCTCCCCTCTTTTTACACGAGAACATTACTGTGTGATACACGATCCCTATTGATCGGCCTTTCCTTTTCTTTTTTTTCGATCCCTTTTGATCGAACTGCCCCTTTTTCCCTTCCTACGATCCCTTTTGATCGACACCACCAATTTTTCTTTTTTTTTTTTTTTTTTTTTTTTCCTTCCTTCCCCCTCCCAAAAAGAAAAGCTCTACATTGTATTTGTCCCATCTTCGTTGAGCCCTGTGTGGCTAATAAAAGAAATGTATCTACCTACCTATCTATCTATTTATCTCTCTCTCTCTCTCTCTCTCTCTCTCTCTCTCTCTCTCTCTCTCTCTCTCTCTCTATCTACGCGTGTAAGTATATATATATATGTATATATATATATATCGATATATATATATATCGATATATATATATATATACATACACACACATTTATATATACATGCATATATATATACATGCATATATATATATATATATATATATATATATATATATATATATATATATATATATATATGTATGTATCTATATATATATATATATATATATATATATATATATATATATATATATATATATATATATATGTATATATATATATATCAACTCACGCTCTCAGATAAACGTCCATACTTGTAAATGAATGGGTGTGTATCTGCATATTCGCAAACATTATGATAATTCTACACTGCTTATCAGACTCTGGAGACTGAGCGTGTATATATCCTCACTACTGTTGCTTTAGGCACACCGTCAATTCCACTCGATGTTGAAGTCTCCTCCCTCGCTTGCAACGTGTCTAGAAACTTCTTTGTCCTCTTCAACCTTCTCAAAGATGGCTGACTTTCTAAGAAATTGCACAGCTCGGACGACATGCGTACATGTTTCTATGCACGTGTGTATGTGTGTATGCGTGTGCATGTGTGCGTGTGTGCGTTTGTGTGCAAAGTGTGTCTGTGTTTTGTGATATGTATAAGGGGGTGTGAATGTGTAGCACTATGTGTATGTGTGTGCATATATATGTATATATATATATATATATATATATATATATATATATATATATATATATATATATATATATATATATATATGTATATATGAAAAGTAACGTACACACTAGGGATTAAATTGTATATATAACCCGTGTGATGAAGCCTACCGAACATTACGTTTATATAAGTGTGTGTGTGCATGTGAACACATATGCATATACATATACATACACACACACATACTGACATATATATATATATATATATATATATATATATATATATATATATATATATATATATATACATATATATATATATATATATATATATATATATATATATATATATATATTTACTTATGCATATATATATTATGTGTGTGTGTGTGTATATATATATATATGCGCATATATATATAGATATATAATGTGTATGTATATAAATATATATTATGTCTGTATATATATATATTTATGTGCTTGGCTGTATATCTATTTATGCGTATGAGTACAGAGAGAGAGAGGGAGAGAGAGTGTGTGTGGTGGGAGAGAGGGGGAGAAAGGGAGAGAAAGAGAGGCAGACAGAAAGAAAGAAGGAGTGAGAAAGCGAGTCATACAGACAGACAGACCAACAGGCTGACAAGCAGACCAGCAGATAGACGGATTGGGGTAGGAAAAAATTATCTCTGCCGCGAAATATTTAAGAAATGTAAGTCGAGATGGATGAGACATTGCACTTTGTATTTTTAGAGATAAAATATAGAATATATAAAATGTCTTCTGTTTACTAAAGAACTGGTATAGAACCGTTCTGGAAAGTTGTGAGTGTTGCACCAGATGTTCAGCGCTTGCAACGTTTGATGATAATGGCTGAGATATGGCAAAAATGAAGTCAATAACAAGAGCTTCGTTATTATTTCGGCAAATAAGAAAATATTATATCATAAATATACACACGAATATCTCTAAACATAAGAACGTTCCTTCACGTACGTATACATTATACGTACATACACACAACTATGTATATGTATGTATGTATATATATATATATTTCTATATATATATATATATATATATATATATGTGTGTGTGTGTGTGTGTGTGTGTGTATGTACACACACACATATATATATATGTATGTATATAAAACTATTTGTACATATTTACATACAAGCATACATACATACATACATTCATGCATACATACATACATATACATATATGTGTATGTATGTATACGTGTGTCTGTGAGTGTATTTCTTGTATGTTCCCATGTATGTATGTACCATGTTTTACCCATTTACTTCAGCTTTGTACAGAGTTCAAGTCGGTCATTGACATAGTGAATAGCCGTTTTTGTCTGAATCAAGACTGTTTCACGATATGCTGAATATATGAGTTAATGTGTGCGTATATCTAGGTGGGTATATATATACGTGCATTCCCTGTAATGGGTCTTTATTGCACGAGTGTGTGCGTTTGAGATTGTGTCTGTGTGTTTGTTTTATGACTCCTCTATTCGTGCATATCAAGCAGTTGTTTTATTACTCTATATGTATATGTCAGGCGATTGTGCGCATAAGTTTAATCTCGGAACGAACCTCAAATAGAGAATCTTGTATATTTTACATATTTTCACTTTTACAAACAATCGATTATAGTTGGAACATCACATTTGTTGTCTTGCTTTCTTGGGAAACCTCAACATTTCTAGGCTTTAATGCAAATCTTTAATGCACTATAATAATAATTACAAATAGAAATTTATAGACTAGAGACGCGCTAGTTAGTTCACTGTAGATTTTTCCATTTCCTTACAGCTTCAGGCGAGCCAGCGGCAATTGCCTGGCTAAGTTACTTTTGTGACCGCTTATGACTTTTGCTCCTGTGTCTGCGTCGTAGACTCTTTCGAGATCTGTTGTGTGTGCACTGGGTTACTGTCTATGTTGGAGTGTTCCGTCGGTATTCTTTATTTTTAACACTTTCCTTACCATGGAATCACAGGTGATTCTCCAGGCTATATTCTTTAAATGGGAGGAAAATGGGCTTGGTAGTGTTAAAGGCGTAAATACAAACTGATATCGGTGTACCTTCGGTGTGGCCGTCAGAATTATCCTTCCTACAGATAGCATCGTAAATGGTTCTTTTTTGATAATGAAGGTTCCTGAAAGAAGTGTAATACTGGGTGGTAGCAGGACAGGGTGTGGCTTGCCCTGGTGTACCTCTGATATGACCCTGAGAACAATCGTTCTTGCGGACGGCATTGTAAATACTTTTGACAACAATGTCATATCTCATAGG
>NC_142946.1:53487308-53492308 GCF_046866305.1 Octopus bimaculoides
TTTATATACAGCATCTGCAGATGACTTCTAAGAATAATTTATATTCTTTGAACTATTGTCTCCCGATTTACCAAAAGAATCAAAATTATATTGGTTAATGGAGTATGATTCTTTTTTCCCATCACATAATTCTCACACTTGTAATTCTAACCGCATAATTGATCCTAATTAGCTTTTTAATGCTCGCTGGATTAAAGAGTTTAGCACTAATTTCACAGCCTATACAGACAATCACAACGAAAGCAACGAGACAAAAACAGACGGATAGACGTACAGAAACATAGACAGTATTTCAGAGACAGATACTCAGGAAAGTAGATAGACAAATAAGCAGAGACAAATATGCAGATATAGACATGCAGAAAAGCAGTCAAATAATGAGATAAACTGGCAGATAGATAGGCAGATAAACGGACTGACAAGCACGGAGTGGACGACCAGACGGACAGATAGATAGATAGACGGACTGACAAACGGACGGGCAGATAGAAAATTAATTGTGAGGAAATCAATCAAGAATAAAAAGAATAAATAAAATAAAAGAAAAAAGCAACTGAAGTGCGCTACACTTAATGTTAACACATCACACTTACTGTCTGTAATAAATTCTGTAGAAACGGACAGTTAATGGATTGGAATTCTCTTTGGATACCATTTCATTTCCATTTCAATCAAACAACAGCGACAACAACGACGATGACAATAACAACGACCCCCCCCACCACCACCACCAATAATAATGGTTTCATATTTTGGCAAAAAGGCCTGCAGGTTTGGCAGAGTCGATTACATAGATGCCAGTGCTCGACTAGTACTTATTTTATCGACCCCTAAGGGCTGAAAGGCAAAGCCGACCTCAGCAGAATTTGAACTCAGCACGTAAAGACGAACGAAATACTGCTAAGCATTTTGCATGGAGGGCCAACTCACCACCTTAATAATAATAATAATAATGATAATAACAACAACAACAGCAACAACAACAACAAGAAGAATTAAAAGCTAATCGCCCAGCCATAATAGTCAAAGATTGGGGAAAAAAAGACCTGCTTACTGATAGACATTGCAGTCCCTTCTGATCAAAATATCGTCACACATAAACGCACGCAGTCATATATATCTACATACATATAAACATATATATCTACACACATATGCACACATATATATACATGCATATACACATACATATATACATATACATATGTGTATGTCTATGCGTGAGAGAGAGAGAGAGAGAGAGAGAGAGAGAGAGAGAGAGAGAGAGAGAGAGAGAGTATATGCAAGGCGTTTCCATGGTAGCTAGAATCGTCTGCACTTTTTGCTTTTGATCTCCAAGTCGACTGGTGACCGTCATGTGAATGACTGGATGTCCTTCTATCTAAATGAAAGATAGCAAGACGATGAATAGAATTAAAGCTGGTTCAATGAACACTTCACATACGACATCATGTGACACGAATAATTGTCTCAGCTGTCATTTTAGACAAACACTCTTAACTACTTTCGTAATTTACGTTATAGATTTCATTTTGACTGAGCGGACATTGTGAGATGAAGGCAGAGAGATCATATCGCATCAGCGATGGCGGTTAGAGCAATCGTTGTTGCTGTTGTGATATCGTTTAGCTCATCAGTGACCAACCACACTACTTATAGATCTTTTTCAATGCAGACATTGTGCGTGTGCATGTGCGTGTGCAGTATATATATATATACTAGCTGACGTACACGGTAATTCCCGGGAAAGCGGGGCTTACACCTTGGTTCCGTCCTCATAATTGTGTCACTAATTCAATAACAACAATACAAACTTTGTAGCCCTTAAAACGGTTTTTCTGCATTTAGAGAGAATACCGAACTGTCTTACAAAAGATCTTGTTTTTAGGTATTTCCAATAAGTTATGAATACCCAAATTGTGGAGTCAGTTATGTAATAACAGGAAATTAGTTACCCGATAGTAAATATTCAAATAAACCAAGAACTTTTCAGCAGCCCCTAGTATGTTTTCAAATTTTGGCACAAGGCCAGCAATTTTACAAGGAGTTCTAAACGATTACATTGACTATGATACTCGACTGGTACTTATTTTGGAGAGAATAGGGACGTCTTGGTGAATAGTGGGGGGAAGAAAATTAAAATACTGATGGTACCATAGTAAGTGCTCTGGTCTACTAACTGATCTGATGTTCCTGAAGGACATTGCAAACTTGCCTGGTCGGCAATAAATATTTTGCCTCGCTTACTTCAATTGCAAGGATTTTTTAAAAACCTTTCAAATTTCATCCCTAAAGAATCGTTTTGGTTTTGAATTGCTATCCATGATTCTGTAACTGTTTTTTTTTTTTAGCTCTGCACAAGCACACTTTTGTTCCTGATAAGCGGTGGTCCATATTCGCTTGACCTCTGTCCTTTGACCTGTCCAGTATGGGAGGCCTTTACAAAGAGTCACGCACCACTGGCATAGTTCTCAGGGTCATTGAGGCTCACAAGCTGCCATACCGCACAAGAGCTGAACATAAAACCTTACAGTACACCTAAAATGAGGTTGAACTTATACTTTCTAAACGCAAATTCCAAAAACAATGGAAAAAAGCATGTAGACCGCGGTTTCAGTTCTTGGTTATGAGTATAGTGTGAGTGTGTCTGCCTGTCTCTCTCTTTCTCTTACAGCTTTCTGTCGACTGCCAAGTCTTTGCGAAGTGAAAGCCGTTCCCTATCCGATACTTCTATAGAATTAGTGCAAAACATACTCAAACTTCAGATGGACGTTACACTCGTAGACGACATATTCTGGCAAGTCATTGCGAACTTTTCATTGGTTTGTTTATTTGTAAATGTTATTACGTGTGAAAAACACTTTAGTGGGTGACAAATGTCAGAATATTGATATGTTCTGAAGTTAGAGTTACACTGGGTGTATTAACAGTGATAATAATATCATTACAACGCCTAATAAGTAGGTCCGCCAAACCACATAATTTCTTTCTCATCTATAATTAATTCATTAATATTTCTGCACAGCTCTCATCATGTGTCATCATTATACATAGACACACATATATATTCACACACACACACACACACACACACACACACACACACACACACACACACACACACACATACACACACACACACACAAACACACACACACACACACACTATATATATATATATATAGGTTATATATATATATATATAGGTTATATATATATATATATATATATATATATATACACATATATGATATGTAATATATATATTATATATATATATATATATATGTATACAAATATATACTCATATATATATACATGCACACAAGTATACATTTATATACTACATATTTTTATTGTCAGTAAATTGATTTCTTAGATTAGAAAAATTACCATTGCTCTTTAGAGAAGGAGAGAGAAAGAGAGAGGGAGTAATAAAGAGACAGAGAAAGAATGAATGAAAGAGAGAGAAAAGAGAGAGGAAGAAGACGGAAGGGAAGAAGAAGAAGTGAGAGAGAGAGAGAGAGAGAGAGAGAGAGAGAGAGAGAGAGAGAGAGAGAGAGAAAGTGCAACAAATGACATTGGTGTTCTGTTCAAGGTTATTAGTGTAGTCAGTTAAGATAATTATTTGAAACAAAAACAAGGAAAAACCTAAGACTCGAAACCGGCAGCCTAGATTTTACTGTGAGATCTTTTCTTGCTGTAAAGCCTTGGCATTAAAAGTCTAAAGATAAGAATGTGCTCTCGGTTAGCCCTGTGTCAATCCGGAACAAGCAGCTTAGAGATCAAAAGCATTTCAGCTAGGGGTCGAGGGTCGTTCGTACACCTAGAAGTAATCAAATCTCTCCGTCGATTCAAATGCAAAATAAAATTGTAAAAAAGGGAGCGTAGTAAATTATTGGATAATGTGGTCTGTGATGTACTATGTGTCAAAATTGGGTGTTCCCTACTGGAATAACTATTAATTTGGCAAGCACGCTCAGGATCTACCTGGGTTAAACGCCAGGATTAAAGCCATGCCGTATGTTTCAAAGCTTAGTCTTAAGATAGTGAGCCGTATGCCACACACGAACACGCACGCACACGAACACATGCACGCGCGCACACACACACACACACACATGCATATCTACGTGTATGTGTATGTGAATGTGTGGCGTGAAGTTTGCTTGCCAACAACATGGTTCTGGGTTGTCCCACTGCGTGGCACCTTGAGCCAAAATCTTGTGAGTGGATTTGTTAGACGGGTGTTTGTCTGTGTGTCGGTGTTTGTTCCCCACCACCGCTTGACAACCGGTGATAGTTTGTTTACGTCGCCGTAACTTAGCTGTTTAGCATAATAGACCAATAGAATAAGTACCAGTCTTTGAAAAAATAATTAAGAACTGTGGTTGATTTTTTTCGACTAAATCCTTCAAGGCGGTGCCCCAGCTGGGCTGCAATCCAATGACTGAAAGAAATGAAAGAGTAAATTTATGCCAAAAAACTAGAAGGAAAGGGTTCGAGAATTATTATCACGGATACAAAAATATATTTACGTTCTCATCAAAATTCATACCGGTTTCACTCGTTTTAACAGGCATCGCGGGTTCGATTCCCAGACCGGGTGTTGTGAGTGCACCTAAAAGCTCCACGAGGCTCCGGCAGGAGATGATGGCGAACCCTGCTGTACTCTTCCTCCACAACTTTCTCTCACTGTTACTTCCTGTTTCTGTTGTACCTGTATTTCAAAGGGTCAGCCTTGTCACACTGTGTCACGCTGAATATCCCCGAAAACTACGTTAAGGGTACACGTGTCTGTGGAGTGCTCAGCCACTTGCACGTTGATTTCACGAGCAGGCTGTTCCGTTGATCGGATCAACTGGAACCCTCGACGTCGTAAGCGACGGAGTGCCAACAACAAATATATATATATATACATACATACATACACACACACACACACACACACACACACACACACACACACACATACACACACATATATATATATATATGTA
>NC_142946.1:53504808-53512308 GCF_046866305.1 Octopus bimaculoides
TTCTAATTAAGTGTCCAGAGTATTTTAGTATTCTCGCTTTGATGAAGTCTACTAAAATATTCCTAACTTTTGCCATTCTTAGTAGTTCACGTGCATAATTCATTGACTAACAAATCAAGTGATTTAATTAGATTTTGGAAACCTTTTCAAGCTTAAAATGATCAAATGTTCGTCTCTACAATTGTCTTTCCTTCTTATATAATACCGTTGTTACCTTTTCTTTCATCCGTGTCGTAATGGCTGATTGATAAACTATCGTTACATACACACCTCTCGCGCCATGCTGGGCGGTCTTTTATTTTCTGTGTCTTCATCCTGTTGTTGTTCTGATACAGTGGAAAATAAAAACATTTTCTTGGTACATTATGCCGTCTGTTGACCAAAATCAGTAACCATCCCACTACATATATATCTATGATATGTATATGTATATGTATATATACATACATTTATACGTACATTACAAACATATATACATGTATACATTTATACATGTAGAGGTACATTTATATATACATATATATGTGTGTGTGTGTGTGCGTGCATGTGTGTGCGTGCGGGTGCGTGTGTGTCTCTGAAAGTTAAAGCCTTTCAGTTATAATGTCTTAAAAATACTCTACATTCATATTGAGTTTTGTAATTTATCACCTCTGGTGAATCATAGACTGACATACATACACACATACATATATATACATACATACATACATACATACATACATACATACATACATACATACATAGAGGCAGGCAGGCACACAAACGTATATATATATATGCACATATATATATACATACATACATACATACATACATACGTCCTTGTCGAGGTAAAAAACATTAACATAGCCATATGATTTTTTAAAAACCCCTTTAAAATGACTGTAATAAGTAAAAGAAAAGATTAGAAGAATGAATTTAAGCCAGTATGAAAACTATATGAAAATAATAAAACCCACAACAATCAGGAACCAATATAAACGAAATATTAACTCATATTAAGTTTTAGAATAGATACACTTTTTCGTTGCACTCCGTGTGAGTTGACTAAAAAGATTGGTAACCAACTGTCATGTACGAACTTGAAAGTCTCACGTTCAAACCGTGCTGGCATAGAAGATCGGACATAAAAAATACGATGCCAGTGGTGAAACTCACGAGGAATATGAACGCATATCAAGATAAAACACATAGGCGCAGGCATGGCTGTGTTGTAAGAAGTTTGCTTCTCAACCACATGGTACTGGGTTCAGTCCCAGTACATGGTACCTTGGGTAAGTGTCTTCTCCTATAGCCTCAGGCCGACCAAAGCCTTGTGAGTGGATTTGGTGAACCGAGACTGAATGAAGCCTGTTGTATGTATGTATATATATATATATATATATATATATATATACAAGAATAAGGGCAGAGAATCGTCAATTAATAATAGAATTAACAATTAACAATTCTGCCAAGTAGTTCAGTATGAAAAAAACCTTTATCGGTAAGACTATTTATCATTATAAATATACAGGGATTAGCAATTGAGTTGCTTCTCCAACATACTGAAAATTTAGAAATAGCAGTCAAAGAACTACTGATTCCAAACTACAAATTTTCTCTAAAGTGGATGGCGATATATATATATATATATATATATATATATATATATATATATATATATATATATATATATATATATATATATATATATATATATATATATATATATGTATATGTATATATATATTTATGTGTGTGTGAGACTGTATTTTGTCCCCCTCTCCCACAATTGGTTGGCAACCGACGGTGGTGTGTTTATGTCACGGAAGCTTAGCGGCTCGACAAAATAATCCGATAGAAGAAGTACTATGCTCACAAAGAACACGTCCTGAGATCGATTTCCTCGACTAAAACCCTTTTAAGACGGTGCTCCAGCATGGCCTCAGTAAAATGACCTGAAACAGACAAAAGAGTAAAAGAACCAATCTCTAAATACATACAACTGCATAAACATCTTACGAACTTGTAATAATACAAATAAACACAATATCGCTCAATTATGTCTGTTGCCTTTTGGTGCTACGACAAAGAATTTATAATAGGCGTAAAAAATAAATAAATAAAAAGGCAAATCAAGAAAAAAACAAAGCAAAGCGAAACAAAAGACATCAGACGAAACAAAAACTGACTTTTTCATGAAAGAAAATGTCAAATAATTATTTACTGCAACACCGGACCGAACCGACTTGTCTTAGATTACCAATGATATATATATATATATATATATATTTATATATATATATATATATATATATGTATGTATGTATGTATGTATGTATGTATGTATGCAAGTATTATGTATGTATGCATATATGCATATATATATATATATGTACTTATGTATGTGTGTATATATACATATGTATGTACGTATGTATATATATATATATATATATATATATATATATATATATATATCAGTGAAATTGTACCTATATATTCATGAAGATTTGTTACGTGTGCGTGTTTGTGCAATGTATATGTATATATGTATGTGTTTGTGTGTGTATGTATATATATATAAACAGACACACACACACACATACATACAGAATGGTATATATGTACTTCATGGAAGTACAAGTGAAAGAAACATATACCCTAAGAGAATGTAATGCAGTGATATCGAATAGAAACATGTTCTTAGTACAGCTGTGTATCTATAATTGTCTTTGTGAAATCAATCACCAATGTAGTAGTAGTATTAGTAGAAGTAGTAGTAGTAGTAGTAGTAGTAGTAGTAGTAGTAGTAGTAGTAGTAGTAGTAGTAGTAGTAGTAGTAGTAGTTGTTGTTGTTGTTTTTGTAGTAGTTGTAGTATGAATGAATGAATGGATGAAACAACGAAAGACGCAAGGAAGAAAAAAGAAGAAAAATATAATTAAAGAAATACTACTTTTAATTTCCGGTTGAACGTGTAAGGCAAAAATAATAATGAATATACTAAAACCTGCTATCAGTATTGTGTTGGTTGTACTACTGTAGAAAACCAGTGAGAAGCATATGCACACACAAGTATGAACACGCATACATACACGTGCACGCCCGCACACACAAATGTACGTACGTACGTTCACACAAGCATATATATGCATATTTATGTGCACACGTAAACATATATATATATATATATATATATATATATATATATATATATATATATATATATATATATACACATATATATATATGGAGCGAGAAAGCGAGAGAAGGTGAGAGACAGAGATAAACAGTGAAAGTAAATATGTGTAGATACATACATACATACATACATACATACATACATACAAATATAGCTATAAACATACACATACCCACATGTGTATTATGTGTCTACGTAAAACTGAAGGTGTACTCAAAAACAAACTTGAAGAACTCGATAATTTCTCAGGCATAGTGACGTTATGACAAATTAACCGCTTGCTAGGTATTCGTGATTTCAAAGCGAGAAAGGTCAACTGTACTCTAGCAAAAGAAAAAAAAATAAAGAAAACGTATCAAACTTAGTCGCACACCTGATATTATTGAGGTGGTAAACTTTGGCAAGTTACTAAATTAACATGAGTTATCTCCCCTAAGTGGACCTATTTATTTAGTAGCTGTTAAATATTAACCCTTTTCTATCAGCTATTAGAATGTGTATACGTTTATGAAACATCAGTTTGCGATATGTTAATTCATCCTGATGCCCTACTTGTTTGAAAGGTGTTTTCTGGAATGTCTTCACTTACTGAAGATTTCTGATCACACATCCGAAAATATTAAGGTAACTGAACATTTACACACATTATTTAAGTTGTTCTACTATGAATATTAAAGCAATAATTTGCTTTAATAAGATATTTAAGATATTTTCGTTTAATAACGAATACTCTGACGAAAGAAATATTCTCAAAGAATGGAATAAACAGAGCAAGAGCACACACGAAGACGGGAAATGTCGCTGAGGAGGTCACAGATGTGTGACGAAAGATCTCTAGACAATGGACATGAGTGAGAATAAGAAGAGTAATAAACGAGTGAAGAACACCAGAAGCGAAAGAGTTGTTTAATTTTCAAAGAAGACGTATTGTGGATGAATCTGAATGGGGTACTTATGATTGCACTAAACCATGAGATTTTTCTTGCGACAGCAAGTAAGGTGACTGCACAATTCACCAGTAAAGGAAAGGAATGAAGAGAATCAAGTGGACCTGGGCCCTGTTGTAGACGCTTTTGGCTGTCAAACAGATTGTTGAAAATAATCTCGGCTAATATTGCAGTGTCACTCCAAATGGGTCGGAGTATTTCTGTGAGGTACTTCCATCTTGTCCACTAAGTCAGAGCAACCAGAAGGAAACCGCTTCTTCGACCAGTAATACCCAACGAAGAAAAGAGAAATGAATCTTTCAAAAATGATGGCTTCTAATTTTGAGATGTCTCTGTACACTACGAATATATTTATTTGCTCAGTCTTATCTTTTATTGGCACATAAACATCCTGCTTATGACAAGACAAATCGTTTGTAATTGCCTTTCAAAATATTTATCTTTTATTGCAGTGGTTTTCAAACTGACAAAAATAACCGGACCTCCAACAAAATATTGGTGAAATTTTGCCGAAATTCCTTATTATTATGAGATCAAAATCAAGTTTGTGTTCATATAAATTTTCGTTATCTACAGTGATACTGGACAGGTTTAACAGTTTTTAATCATCTTAATTGTATCAGAGACAACAATTTCGTCTGCCTCCTTTTTTTAATCCTCAGAGCTACCATGCGCTATAATAAAACACTCTTCTATTGCTTGCTAATTTCCTCATGGACCATTTTAGTAAATATGTAGTTTTCGGTTATGAAATAACGAAGGTGGCTAGACGCAATATTAAAACCAAAAAGGAAAAAATCACTTGTCACTAATAGTGAATACAGATACAGGATAGCATCTACATTGCTAGAAACAAGAGATGAAGACCCTTATGGCCACAAAAAGCACATTGTCTATGTAATGACAAAGGAAATATCTGCTCCAAAGTAAGTGAGGTTACTGTGTGTGTGTGTGTGTGTGTGTGTGTGTGTGTGTGTGTATACGCAAGACTGTTGCGTGGTATGAGTGCATGTATGCCTGAGAGTTTTTGTTCCCCACCGCCGCTTCATAACCACTGCTGGTATGTTGGTAAGTTAGCGGATCGGCAAACAAGTACTGGGATCGATACATCCGATTAAACCTTTCAAGGCGGTGCCCCAGCACCGGCACAGTCAAATGACTGAAACAAGTAAGCGATAAAAGAATGCACTAGTCATGCCCATAGCATTTAAGAAATGTTTCTGCACGCACACACACACACACACACACACACACACACACACTTCTACTTATCTATCCTTTCATCCATCCATCCATCCATCCATCCATCTATCCACTTATCTTCGTATTGATCACCATATCTGAGCGTATAAATCCTTGAAAGACCTGTGTACGCACCATAACTGATATAATAATTATTATTAAGGCGGCGAGCTGGCAGAATCTTTTAGCACACCGGGCGAGATGCTTAGCGGTATTTTGTCTGTCGTTACGTTCTAAGTTCAAAGTCCGCCAAGCTTGACTACACTGGGGTCGATATAATCGGCTAGTCCCCTTCCCATAACTTTGAGGACTTGTGCCTCCAGTAGAAAGGATATTATTATTATTATTATTATTATTATTATTATTACTGAGTGAACGAGCAGCGCATGCCATCAAAGTGACACTGGGGTACAAATATACAAAGCCTAATATACCCAACATGACTACCGGTCTGATAAAGGTACACGATGCCTGATCTTGTGCTGCTACTAGCAGACATTTTGTCTCGCTTTTCAGCTTTCCTTACTGTAACCACAACCCTATCTCTCACTAGTACTATTTTCCTCAACTATCTTTGGAAATCTCACTTGTCGCTTTCATATCTATATTTTTTTGCATGAAATAATAAATATAGAAATTATTATTATTATTATTATTATTATTATTATTATTATTATTATTATTATTAATAATAATAATAATAATAATAATAATAATAATAATAATAATAATAATAATAATAACAACAACAGCAACAACAACAATAACAAAATAATAATAATAATAATAATAATATTCGTGCATGACGTCATTGTGTTTGCATAATTTATCACATGTCGACTCTCAATACAACTCTTATATTTTCCGATATAATAATAATTAGCTTTTAGATAATTTCGAAAGTATTTCGACAAGGTTGTATTAACACACGCACAATTGTTCAGGCATATTAATTATGATGTCATTTTTTTATACACGCGCCCGCGCACACATCTATCAACACGCTAATATGCGCAAACCTATACCATGACGCGAACACATTCATAGGAGCAGATACAGGCATGCACAAAGTGACGCACACATACACACAGTCACACACACGAAAACACATGCACGCAGGTATACAGAAATGCACAGAATAATATATACAAAGAAAAGGTGCATATATATATATATATATATATATATATACATACACTGACACACACAGAAGTTAACAGAACAGGCTATATATTTGACCACAAATAGAGATATTGCGTGACCTACATATCTTCACACACACCACCAACACCACACACACACACACACACACACACACACACACACACACATCATCATCGTCATCATCATCATCATCATCATCATCATCATCATCATCGTCATCATCTTCGGCTTAGTCGTTGTCATTTTCGCTTTTGCTGTCGTCGTCGGCGCCACAACCGTCATAATTTTCGTCCTTGTCGTCATTACTATCGTCATCGTCGCCGTCATCAAATTTCGACACAACGTCAACGACAAAGCAGAGTAAGTCGTGGAAAGGAAATGATCCGGAATGGTTACCATGACAACCAGGCATCAATATACTCTCACTAACTGACAGATTGGAAGTATGCACATATATATATAAACACACGCACACCGGCATCTATAAAATACAATATAAACATATAAAAAAGAAATAAGTGGAAATTTTACCGGTGAGTGTGTTAAATTATAAGACACAAAAAGAGAATGACTCTCCCCAGACACAACAGAATATGCTTCAACACACGAACTCACATAAAGAATCTTGGAAACCAAATCCAAAAATGAAATATATATATATATATATATATATATATATATATATATATATATATATATATATATATATATATATCGATATATATATGTACATACATACACATATACTTATATAGAAGTGAGTGTGAGTGTGTGTATATGAAAGAGGCACTCAACACAATTGTGTAGGAGTTATATTTTTTAATAACAGCTTGACTGGGCACCCTAGGATGTAAAGTTTCGCGGGCCGGAGGACTCGTCCACCTTATCGCTGTCTCTTTCTGTCTATCTATCTATCTATCTATCTATCTATCTATCTATCTATCTATCTGTTTGTCCGTCTG
>NC_142946.1:53519808-53522308 GCF_046866305.1 Octopus bimaculoides
TGAAAATATAAATCTAACCCTTCGTCAGTTTTGAAAAGAGCACTATAACATTGTAACCTGCCTGAAAATCATTGATATGGCCTGGAAGTGTAACGGAGGACAGTGTAGCGGAGAATGCTATCTCTCCGAGTGACATAAAGGCAATGTTAGCAAAGTGGTCCTATGTTTCTGAATATGTAGAAAAATATCATCCTGAAAATATAGCTACAAGTCGTGCAGCTGCTTTATTTAATGATAGTGCTCGGGCGCATTTTCGTAACATTTTGAAAGGCAGGAAAAAGCAGCCTTCTCTTGATATGTTTCTAATGAAACGAACTGCAAGAGTAAAAAGTGAAGAAAGTGTGTCCAAAAAGCCTTAATTAAGCGGCGAGAGAAAACGCCAGAAATTGTCCTTCATGAAGTCTTAATGGAAGGAGACCCTCCTTCCAAACCGTAATCTTCCACCTCCCCTCTATATCGTCTTCATCGTCTCCCCGCTCTATCGTCAAATCGTCTCATCTTTAAGGTAATTCAATTAATAAAACCAGTTTACATATTTCTGATGCATTCTCTTTTTCATAATTGTAATTTTAATTGTAACGGCACCTTTTCTGTTTTAAGACCATTAAAAAATTATTTTGGGGTGGTTTGGGGGTGGGGGCTGCAACGGATTAATTATATTTTAGTTAATTTCAATGGGGAAAATTGATTTATTTAACGAGTAAATCGTAAAACAAGCTAAGTCATGGAACGAACTAAACTCGTTCTGTATCTCTATTTTCCTCCTCCAACACAGCACCATCATCAGCATCACCAACACCAACATAACAACCGCCAACTACACCACCTTCTTCATCATCATCATCATCATCATTATCATCATTATCATCATCGTCATCATCGTCAGCACCATTACTGATGTTGATGTTGCTTTCATTAATATTACATTAGTAACAACGATTTCTTGCGGCATAAGAAGACCGCTGAAGCTTAAGTAGATATTTTTTTGTGTCTTTTCCACCATGACTGCGTGCGCACGCGTGTATGTGTACGTGTATGTGTGTTTCTGTGTGTGCGTGCGCGAGCGTGTGCGCGCGTGTGTGTGCGTGTGTGCGTGTGTGTGTGCGTGTGCATGTATGTGTGTGTTCATATATATATATATATATATATATATATATATATCGTTCATCTGCATTCAAATTTATCACTCTTATTATTCCATACTATTCTGAAGTCGAACCCCATTTTATTTCCCCCCCCCAAAAAAAAAAGGTCGATGCATTGTTAAAGGAACATCATCGGTATTCCTTCCTGCATCCAGCTCGCTACCATATCGCCATGCGGTGTACAAGTGCTGAGTGCATTCATGACAGCAGCATCGCTCAATGATATTATCTACAACAACCTAAAAAAAATAAAAAAATTATCTCAAATCTTTTCGTAAATTTACATGTGACCTGCTCGCAGTAACAACATATGGTAGCATATGAAGTATTCAGTTGCAGCATGATGCTGCACACTGCAATGTATTGCACTGTATGGTGCTGCACTGACTCGCAATGCTTTGCACTTGACTCTGAAAAAAGTACAACTACACACACTATATTTCTTTTTCTTCTTCTTCTTCTTTTTCTCCACCTTCTCCTCCTCCTACTACTACTATTACTACTACCACTACTGTTGTTGTTGTTGCTGCTGCTGCTACTGCTGCTACTACTACTACTACTTCTGACCTTTATGTTGGTGTATCATTTCCTCCTCTCGCTCACCTATCTCTCTCTCTCTCTCTCTCTTGTAACTTCATGAACATACTTTAGAATTATTATACATACGCGCATACAAGCATAATGGTTTCAAATTTTGTTATGAGGGCAGAAATTTTGGGGGAGCGGACTAGTCAATTACATCAACCCTAGTGTTCAACTGGTACTTATTTTATCGCTCCCAAAAGGATGAAAGGCAGGGTCGATCTCGGCGGAATTTGAACTCAGAACGTAGCGACGGGCGAAATACCGCTAAGCATTCCGTCCAGCGTGCTAACGTTTCTGCCAGCTCGCCGCCTTAATAATATTAATACAAATAATAATAATAATAATAATGATAATAATAATAATAATAATAATAATAATCCTTTCTATTATAGGCCCAAGTCCTGAAATTTTAGGGGAGAGATCTATACAGCGCTGGATTAACCAATAAGCAAAATAAGTACGTGAGTAGGGCATCAAGGGAAGGAGGGGTCACCATAGAAATGGTAAATAGTTTACGGCACAAAAAAAATCACTTTAAACTTGCTAAAACAATATTCAGGATGCCTTCATCTCAACTAAGTATAGATACAGATGTGCTACCAAAGATTAATTTTGAGGATCTGATCAAAGACTTTTCAATTCAAAAAAAGTAGGTGGAAGCTTTCAAATATACATAAAGTGGAAGTATACAAAAATCAACATTATTTGCCCTCTTACTGTTTTGTTCCATTTTGAAAAGTAAAAATTTATTATATGGTCTGTTATTGTTT
>NC_142946.1:53532308-53547308 GCF_046866305.1 Octopus bimaculoides
ATATATATATATATATATATATATATATATATATATATATATATATATATATATATTATTCTATCTATCTATTTATACTTTTCTATCTATCTATCATTCTATGTATTAATACACCCACATATGTTTAAATATACATATGAATGAGCCCACAGATTCATAGGGTAAAATATATACATGCCTATATACATACACATATACAAGTGTGTGCATACATCTGTGTGTGTATATATATGTGTATATATATATATATGTGTATATATATATATATATGTGTGTGTGTGTACGTGCGTGTGTGGGTGTGTCTGTGTCTGTGTACGAATTACATTGAAGATATCTTAGTACTCATTAACCTCAGATGTAGAAATGTCACTATATTATAGAGAATGATAGATTGACAATTAATTGGTGTGTCTTACTTTTGGAATTGTTCTGCTCTAGGATGGTTAACACGAACTTTTAAGGCGCCACAATTATTCACATCAGTAATTGTTGTCTCCTTCATGTTTGAAATAAATAGTATTATTTGAGGCCTCTCATATATATGTAGATACAAAAATACATACATAAATATTCACATATATACATATATTTTCACCCCCCGATAATTGTTCCCCGTACCATCCATCCTCTACAAAAGTCAATTTCTTAATTAACCATGAGGTTGAGAAAAAGAGGGGAAGATACGAGGACAGATAAAACAAACATTGGGCTCAGGGGATCGAATGAGACGAAACGTATGAATAAGCAATTAAAATATATACAATTAAATGAGAATGAGTGATTTACAAAAGAAAAAAAAATGAAGCTGAGGACGTGGTCAACCCCAGAAACCACGTATTCACACTGAAGACTTTGCTTTTTAATTTTTTGGTTCTCGTTTAGACAGGTTCTTTCACTCGCAACATACTTGCTACAGACGTCCATCTTTTACGAAACACACTTTGCGACAGGAATTTCTAGATGCCTGAATGTGTACTTATGTTGCAAGAAGCGCTTTTAAACGAATTTTTAGTAAGGCCTGTAAATTTTCAGTAAAGCCTGTATTTCGATCCACCATTTTTTCATGACAGACCTGGTATTGATGAAGTATGAGAGTTTCCAATTTATAGGCATCTACTTATGCAGTTTATAGTTGCAACAAAGTGTTTTCGTGTAACTGTAGCTCACATTAACGTGATTTTTTTCTTTTTTATTAAATAAATATTTTATATTTATGGTCTGTGGGGAAATGCTTATTTCTAATATTTAGAAAAATCCCCGTAACATTGGAAGACACATGGAAAATATACGGCATTTATAACATGTAATATTTTATCGACTATTTTTGAAGAATTTCTTTTTGCATTAATGCTGCTCTGCACATTCTCTGTTCTATCCTTGAATCCAACACACACTCATACACACATACAAATGCACTCACATCTTTATATATATTTATAATTTAAGACCTAAGGTAACAGGAGTTACTAAAATTATTTATGAGATATTTAACCTACAAACATTCATCTTTAGATTAAACTTACGTCCGAACATATACACATAACTAGACTCAATTACATACAAGAAAGTATATGTTGCTATGGAGATTTATATATATAGATACAAAGATAAAACGCATGTGTGTATGTCTGTGTGTGTGTGTACGTGCATCTGCATTGTGTATTTGTCTGAAACCAAATACAAACCCAAACATCCATATATATTGGAGCGTTTAGATGCATACACATATTTATATATATTCAAATATATATTTATTTATATATAGAGTATGCACACGAAACACACACTCACACAAATTTGTGCGCGTATATGTGCGAGTATATACATACATACACACACACACACACACACACACACACACACATATATATATATGTATATATAAACATACATCATACATATATATATATATATATATGTGTGTGTGTGTGTGTGTGTGTGTGTGTGTGTGTGAGTATATATATGCGCGCGCGCGTGTGTGTGTGTGTGTGTGTGTGTATGTATGTATGTATGTTTGTGCATATATATGCATATATATATATATATATATATGTATGCACACACACACACACACACACACACACACACACACACACACACACATATATATATATATATGTATAATGCTAGTGCGTGTGTTTTCGGAAAATTTATTGGTTCGTATAACTTATGGGGTAATTGTTTGAGAATTTAATTTAATAGCCTAACACGTTATGATGGCAGCTGATAAATTCATCGGATCTGAATTACTTAGATTTGATATGGAGAGAATTGCGCATGGAAGTATATATTAAAGACAGATTCGTAGTTTAATTTTGTGCAATTTGATATCTGAACTTTCTGTTGATGACAACCTCATCTACATTTAAAATTTACTTGCTTAATAGTTCTCTACTAAAATAAACCCAGTACACGTATACTCTTTTGATTATGTCACTCAATGGAATACAGCCATGTTGGGTTGACGTTTTAAAAGCTTTCTTTGATTAAATCGACGCCACTGTTTATTTTTCTTTTAAATTCCGGTGCGTATTTCCTCACGCCTCTTTCATCATTATCATCATCATTATCATCGTTATAGTCATCGTCGTCGTCGTTGTCATCCTCATCAACAAAAATCATCATCATCATCATCATCATCATCATCATCATCATCATCATCATCATCATCATCATCGTCATCGTCAGCATTAGGGTAAGCATCGTATCATCAGCATTAGGGTAAGCATTGTTAGATTTGGCGGCATAAAGGTCATTGACGTACAGAAGGAAGAGAATGGGCGTTGGGACAGAGCTCTCGGAGAACACCAGCGTTGATTGAGAGAGAAGAAGAAAAAGTTCCATCAGTACATGATCCAGTGATTCAATCTGATATTAAGCCACCGATTCAAGACATAGTAGGCAGATGGAGCCTGTAGGGACTCGAGACATTTGGTTTTGTTGTATGGGAGATGTAAAGGAATGTGCTTAAAAGAATGGTTTCAATAATCTATCCATTTATTTCTTGAGGATGGGGGTGAAAATGAATCACGTTTTGCCAGGGCTAAGTGGGACAAAACGACTTAGAACATCTACAAAGTTTTAATAAATTTACCTGTTTTCTACTGACGGATCTCCGTCGATGGTCAGTAAAAGCACTGAACTTCACCTTTGCTTTGAAGACATTTTAGATTGTCCTTTATCTATAGTAGTTGTGTCAACGTTAGTGAAATACGTGAATAAAATTAAAGCAAAAGCACTTCGCAGATGCGAATTGAGAGAATATTTAGGAAATCTTAGATTTGGAATATGGTGACCCATTCTGAAGTAGCATTGCTTTTCTGATGTACAGCTTCTGAGTAATTTTTGGAAAATGCAAAATCAGGTCTATTATTTTCTAGATAAGAAAAAAATGAGCTCCCTGAAAAGAAAAAAAAAGGAGCCGTTTTATAAGATGACGACTGGATATTTGACTTACTGTATTTAATTGGTGTAACCAACCTTTTAATGTATTGAAATCCGAAACTATATGGTCAGGACAAATTGCTTTCTGGTTTAATGAACGATATCAATGTATTCAACTGTTCATCTCAGCTAGAAAATGGTAAAATTTCCACGTGATAAAGTTAATGGCAATTTTATAAAAAAAAGAGCTGCAAATATCAGATTATAAGTCATTTGAAAGTCGTTTTCGTGATTATGTTGAAGATGAAGACGGTATATTTGTCTTTATAAACCCATTTTCACTTCGTGAACGTGTGTATATATATATATATATATATATATATATATATATATATATATATATATATATATATATATATATATATATATATATGTATATATATATATATATATATATATATATATGTGTGTATATATATATATATATATATATATATATATATATATATATATATATATATATATATATATATATATATATATATATATATATATATATATATATATATATATATATATATATGTATGTATGTATGTATGTATGTATATATACATATATATATGTATGTAAGTATGTATGTATGTTTGCATGTGTGGAAATGCTTAGTAACCGCCAAATGAAAGTTATTTACTTGCACGAAGAAAGTCATTATTGAAAATGAAATTTGATGAACTTCCTCCTGTTGTAAATGCTATGGACATGATTAATTCCTGCAGATTATTTTTCAGAACAAAGAAAATTAGCCCAGAGTTACTTACACGTGTCGTCGTTTCGGAACGACGTACAGATGCGAAATAATGAAATAAAAAAAAAAAACAACATAAAATGAGAGTATGATTGGTTGATTCAAAATTTTAAGAATTCTTTGCCACTCTCAGTAACTTAATCTAAATATTAAAGAAGTTAGCCGAAATCTAAAGGGAGTCAAAAGTTTCACTCAAATAATTAATGTTTACATTGTTTTCTTTTATATATATGTATATATATATATATATATATATATATATATATATATATATATATATATATATATATATATATATACACAGAATACATATATCTTGGTTAAATCTTTAAATTACATATCAATATTCACATATTTTATGCATAAATAAAATGGGGTGCGAACTTATTTAGTTTCATTTCAATACATCTTTATCATTTTTCTTTTATTTTCACTGGTTTTTGTCTTTAGACGGCAGCCATCTTAGAGACACCGCGTTTAAAAGTGTCAGACAAATATATATATACACATATATATACATGTATATATACACACAACACACACACACAAACATACACGTTGCACACGCACACACTCACACACGCACACACTCACACACGCACACACTCACACACGCACACACTCACACACGCACACACTCACACACGCACACACTCACACACGCACACACTCACACACGCCAGAGTCACTCGCCCTTATTCACACACACACACACACACACCTACACACACATACACACGATTCTCCTATACACATATGTGCACGCACTCCTTCTCTTGGGATCACCAGTACTTTATTATTTCCCTTTCATTCAACCTCTTCTTTTATTATTATCTCTCTTTCTTCCAACCTCTTTTCCCCCAATCATTCGCCATATTGGACCGCTGAAATCTACAAGTTTTTTCATTCTCTCTCTGTTTATTTTCTCTTATTGCTTTCTGTTGGAGAGCGTTGGCTCGAAAAGTAAAAGACTTTTTCATTTTTCCCGAGCGTCAAACTAATACACCTGTCTTCGTCTTTTGTTTTTCTATAAATTTCAGACTAATATATATATGTGTATGTATGTATGTATGTATGTATGTATGTATGTATGTATGTATGTATGTATGTATGTATGTATGTATGTATGCATGGATAAGATCCAAGGATCGAGGTGTAGGAAGAAAGTTAGTCCAAGTAATCCGTAGTAAATATATTTTTTCAGGGAAAATAGTGGTTTATTGAGACGGAAGGTTGTGAATTCTTTCCTTATCAAAGTACAATAAATTGAAAAGAAGTTCTTTTTATATTTCACGGTAGGCAACCAACTTGCCGGATATGCGAATAAGAATACACGAGTTAAGGAATAGAGTAGATAAGATCCGGGGTACATATTTTTCATAGCGAGCGGAACCTCTGAAGTGGTAAATTTCCAAGTGTGGTGTATACCGCAGGCTACGCTTCAGGCGAAGGATATCTTACGTTCTGAGTCCAAATTCCACCGTGATCGACTTTGCTTTTATCCTGTCAGTGTCGATAAAACATGTACCAGTAAAGCACTGGGGTCTCAATAATCGAATTACCCACTCCCGCGAAATTGCTGGCTTTGTGCCAAAATTTTGAAATCAATAATATTCCTCTCCCCTAAGGTTGTGAACTGGCTGAGTCATTGACGCGGTGAACAAAATGCTCAGCAGAATTTCCTCCGACTTCACGTTCTGAGTAAATGCCGCTGGGGTCGGTTTTGCCTTTCATCCTTTCGGGGTATTTAACATACTTGTATGTACCGGTTGAGCACTGGAGTCACTGTAATCGATTCCCTCCTCCCGCCAAAGTTGCTATCCTTGTTCGAAAATTCGAAACCAATATTCTATATTTGAGACGAGTGGCAGAATCGTTACCTCGGCATTTCTTCCTACTTTACGATCTGAGTTCAAATACTACTGGGGCTGAATTTGCCTTTCATCCTTTCGGGGTCGATGAAATAAGTACCAATTTAACACTGCGGTCGCTGTTGCCTGAAATTGCTGGCCCTGGGCCAAAACTTCAAACTAATATTACATATTTGAGAGAGTTAAGCAAGTTTGTTGAGGAGTTATCCTCAGTCATGTTCACACAACCACTTGCAAGAAGCAACTCAATTCTATAAATATTCCCATCCCACGCGGCGTAGCAAGCCAACTTGCTAGTAATGTACAGAATTATTTTTGTAATATAATCAGACTCATTCACCACAGCATTACCCTATTTAATTTTTTTTAAACTGATTTTAATTAATCTTAAATTTCAAAATGTTTTCTCGTGCCTTTTTTCATTAGCCTTAATGACGAGGCTTATATATTTTTTTCTCATTACTAGGGGCGTAATCTGAATGAATTAGAATGTTTCGGTTTATTTAATTAAATATGCTACTACACCACTCACATCTTAATTTCCAATGTGTGTTTACTTAGCGATTCCTTCATTTAAAGCTGTGTTACGTTAGGTAACAGTTACATATCACAGTGGATTCTCCCTTAGTGTCTTTCGAAGTCTCTGACGAAATTAATATTGCTTATTAGATATCTGTTTTCGTTTACTTGTTTCAGTCATTGGAATTGCTGCCATGCTGGAGCACTACCTTGACATACTCTGTCGAACAAATCGACCCAAATACATATTTATAAAAAATCTACTACGTATTCTACAGTTCGCTGTTGCCGAATTGGTAAGTTACAGCGAGATAAACAAACCAACATCTGGTACAGAGCCTGCCACGAGGCCTCTTCCATCCCGCATCTGCTGCGTCGAAGGATCCATAAGAAAAGTTTGCTTTAAATGTATTTTTTGCTAATAACAGCTTCGTTCCTGGCCACCGAAGAATGTTCTCTCAAAGAACGTCGTTATAAACCTGTACTGGTGAATGTGTGAGAAACAAAATAATTATTTTGAAAGAAGTATCTATAAAACTAGTTTTTCAACATCGAATGACTAGGGTTGGGGTCCACCAGAATAAAATAGTAATCAAGGTGGTCCTTAGGCATAAAACAGTTGAGGACCACAGCTATAGAATATGATTTCAGTAAGATTTAGCTGGTTGCTATTTCTAACTGGTAAATATGCTGCGTGACTTAATCCTGCAAAGGTTTCCTACGGTGCATCTTGTTGGATACATGCTTCGTTTTAAGAAGAAAATTCTGAACCCACGCAGAAACAAGGAACTTTTATTTCAAATATGCCGTATACATACATACATACATACATACATACATATATTATATGATTAAATGCAAAAAAATCTTCATTGTACATGGTTGAGGAACTTCAGGGTGTGTCTAATAACACCAAAAGTGAAACTTGATTCCTCGAAAGCATATTAGCATGAAGAGATTCGGCCGTCCCTCTACAGACTTAAATAATTCTTGCAATATAATATTTCCTAGTGTTAATTTATATTAATACTTCCCCCAACTACAATTTCTCCCTGCATCACTTTCTTTCCTTCTTTCTTTCCTTCCTTCTTTCTTTCTTTCTTTCTTTCTTTCTTTCTTTCTTTCTTTCTTTCTTTCTTTCACTCTCTCCGCCTCACTCCCTCCTCCTTTATCGCTCTCTCTTTGTCTCCCTCTCTCTTTGACTTTTTCTCTTCTACACACTCCTTTAACCTAAATTATTGCTCGTTTCTCTAACCTATTTGTGGAATGGCTTGGATAAAAATACAGAATTGATTCTACGTATGTATGCATATATATACACACATATACGCACCCACACACACTCACTTATAAGTACATGTATACATATAAATGCATATATATATATATATATATATATATATATATATATATATATATATATATATATATATATATATATATATATATATATATATACATGCTTAAAATTTCAAATCTGGAATTCAGCAGTGCGGTGGAGTTCTTAGATCTGAAAAGGATCTGCATTCCTTCAGCTATGCATAGCTTAAACTCTTTTGAGCCGTTCACATTTGGTATTGCCTTTTCAATCATTTTCCATTTAACTATATGTAAGTACGGCGTTAGACGTCAACCGAAGGGAGATATGTCCGAAGGGAGATATGTGGAGGGCGTAGCGATTCTTGAAGTCGCCTTCATATACCCCGATGCGATCATCTAGCGTTGTTGTGACTTCTGCTTCATATATGACGGATTTAATCGTGCCATCTTGGTCGAGTGGACAGGTTCCTGGCTCTCGACAGTTACAACTGGGAGTAGGCTCTTTGAGGTGTTTGCTTGTGATATATACATAAATGTATAACCATCATACATATATATATTGGATTTTACTCACAAGGTATTGGAATCTTATATGTATACGATTCTGTCTAAATAATGGATAAACAAATGCAATATCCCTGCATATCTCACATCTATTTTCATTCCTCCACTTCACTCTCTAGTCACGGTTAGTTGAACACTTTCACAGGTATATGAAGATAGTCAAAGCTTTATGAATATGATCACACTTATATGAACACAACCATGGGCATATGAACACATTCGTGGCCATATGAACACAGACATGGTCATATGAACACAGTCACGGTTATATGAACACAGCCATGGATTTATGAATATAGTCATGGGTACATAAATGAAGTCACAGCTATCTGAACAATTCTATGGCTATTTGAATATGTAGCAATAGCTATATGAATACATTTTTATAGTCACAGCTATATAAAACCTGTTATAGTTATATGGAGACAGTCATGGCTATATAAACTCAGATATGGCTATATAATATCAAAATAACACACTTCTACCATTGGTCCATGTCTTTCATGTGAGATTCAGTGAAATAAGCCAGAGAAATACTTGTGGGAAAAATTGATGTGAAACACGGAATTCAGGTTTACTGTGAGACCGCAATGTTTTCCATAATATTTTTTTGCTACTGGTAAGACGTATCTCCAGTTCTCTACGAATGTTATTCCGAATTCTCGGGTTCTTTTGAAGTAGAATTCTAAACTACTCCCAGCTCTCTCTCTCTCTCTCGCTTTCAGTCTCCCGATCTCACTCGCTCTCTGTTTCTTTGCTTCTCTTCAATACTAATCCCTTTGGAAAAAAATTAGTAATCCAATCTCTTGTTGCACTATATCTCCAAAGAGTTGTCTAGATGTTGACTTCACCCAACACACACACACACAAATTCCGTTTACATATAGTTTGGTAGGTGGGTAAAGATTCTAAAACATATCGTTCCCAGACGAAGAGGAAAGAAAGACGAAAGCAAGAAAGAAAAGGGGTAAATTTGAATTTGTTCGACAATATTTTGTCATGTTCCAAATTTCACCCCAGGATAACCTTTGTACTGGAGAGCAGATGGCGGGGAACATCTTTGATGGTTTCCGATATATTTATTCCCAGTGGGACGTCCACAGAAGTTTGGAGGGATTTGTGTGTGTGTGATATACATATACACGTATATATGTATGCATGTATGTATGTATGTATGTATGTATGTATGTATGTATGTATGTATGTATCTATGCATAAGTGCGTGTGCGTGAATGTGTATGTGTGTGTGTGTGTGTATTTAAATTTTCCTCTCTAAATTCTGCGAAAGATATTGATAAAGAAGAAATTTCTTCTAAAAAGCAAAATCCTTGCAACACTAAATGAACCACACGCACACGCACACACACTCGCACACGCACTCACTAACACACGCACACACGCACACGCAGGCGCGATTGGACGTACACACACATATACGCGCACGTACGCCCACACATGCATACACACACAGCCTCGCTTATTAAATCTCTTTCCATCCCTCTATTCATATCTCGCTGTTTACCTCTCTACCACTCTTTTTCTGCCATTCGTACATATGTGCATACATATGTGTGTGTGTAGAGAGAGAGAGAGAGAGAAAGAGAGAGAGAGAGAGAGAGAGAGAGAGAGGAGAGAGGGAGAACGGGAGAAGATCTGTATACAGATACATACATGCATATATATATATCTATATATATACACACATATATATGTATGTATGCATGTATGTATGCATATATATATATATGTTATGCGTGTGTGTGTATGCATGCATGCATATGCATATAGCTGTGTGAGTGTGGGGTGCTATGGTTGTGTACGTATGTGTATTTGCGACTGTTTTTTCTTTGATCAAATACCCATCCCTCTCAACAGAATCCTGAGGCGGAGTCTTAGTGGCGCAGTGTGTCACAAAGGTGTCTCTTCCATCACAAATATAACGCAATGAAAGTCTTCCTAACATTTTCCATTCCCCCACTTCTACTGAAGAAGACTCTGGTCTACCCGAAGTTATGAGAAGGACACTTGCCCAAAGTGCCACACGGTAGAACGAAACCCAGGATCTTGTTATTTATTATGAAGCGAACTTCTTAGCCGTTCCTCTATGACTGCGACACACGTAACTGATACTCCGTCGGTTATGACGACGAGCGTTTCAGTTGAATCGAACAACAGAAGAGCCAGGCCGTGAAATTTACGTGCAAGTGACTGAGTGCTCCATAGACACGCGTACCTTTAACGTAGTTGTCGGGGCAATTCAGTGTAACAAAAATGCGACAAGGCCGTCCCTTTGAATTACAGGTACAACTCATTTCTGCCAGGTAAGTGGACTGGAGCAACGAGAAATAAAATGTCTTGCTCAAGAACGCACGCCGGGAACCGAACTGACGACCTTACGGTCGTGAGCCAAGTACTCTAAGCACTAAGCCACGCTCCTCCATGTGATATACACAATCACGCATGATAAGCCAACACACTTAGATAGACATGTACACATACACTTACAGATACAAACATACACCGAAAGACACGCACACCAAGCACATCCGTACTTACGACCACACACACATACACTCACTAACACATGCACCCACACATGCACCTACACATTCACACTTACATGCACACGTATATACGCATTCACAAATATACACATACGCAGACACAGACATAAACATACAGCTATACTTATGCCAACGTATATAGCCATTCACAGACAGAAACAAACTAGGTACATACTTATAACCACACGTACTCACACACATATACATACACACTCACTTACGCACACATACATAGACGCACATACAGAGAGAGAGAGAGAGAGAGAGAGAGAGAGAGAGAGAGGGGATGGGAGAGAGAAATAAGCATATACGCGTACACCAAACATGAATATAATTATACGTGATCACATACACGCACATACATATACACACACACACGTAAAAGCACATATACAAGCACAGTCATACACATACACCCTGACAGGAATGAACACACCCACACACTGACACACCCACACACACACACACACACACACCAATGCGAACCTACACATACGCTATTGTACAAAGACAATGGTCGGTGTCTATCAAAATACGTAATGGAGTCTGAAGTAGGAAATAAAAAAGATAAAACAAAACAACCATAAATAAAAGATGAAATAATGGCAACAAATAATAACGAAATAATTGATTGAATAAATGAAATGTAAGTCTGGGTGAACAGAATATAATGAAAAAAACAAGACGAAGAATAACGAAAGTATGAAGTGGTGGCTGTGTATGCGAGCAAGACATTGACCGGATACGGTATCAAAATTGACCTACAAGATATGATGTAGAAAAGACAATGCTAAAGCAAGTGACTACTTGAACTGGGGTATTATAATGGAAGCTCTTTACTGGGTCGCTCGAACTGCAAGAAATAGCAATCAAATTTCACTCAGATTCATGTCTTACAACCTTTCAAAATTCATTAGAAACTTTTGTGTTCTGTGGTTGTCCGATCTGCAAGAAAATTACCTGCAAGTATCCGTTAAATCAGACCCTAGAGGTGAAATAACCATCTGAAATGCGTTGCTCTATGCAGAAACTGGAGGAGCTGTTCAGAGATATTGTGAGCTCTTCACCTGAATCCATCATAATGTCGGAAACCCTTCTGTATCATCAAAGGCTTCGCAGAGACACAAGCTTTTCGCCCCTTAAGCTCTATACTTTGCCTGAGTAGAGCAGCAAAGTCTTGAATTAGTCTTCGCCTCCGGAAGGATTTCACCTGCAGCCGCTTGTCAGGGTTGGTCTGCCATACCTATCTTCTTGGTGGTTTTCTTCAGTTGCCTGGAAGCCGACTTCAATATATTGATATTTGCTTCATCAATGCAATGCCTTGCGATCATCTGATGTTTTAGAAACAGTTGGCCTATACGTCTCTCATATCACGCCATAATGTCTTATCCAAGCTAGAACATATCGGAGACAACCTCTACGTTCTCGTTTGATTTTCTAGAAATAACAACCAGATCTCCTTCATATCAGACCTTAGTGTCTTAAATAAAACAGTGTATACTGGAGGCCTCAATGATGTTTCTTGACCTTCTAAAGATAGCTGCCAGATCTCCTTTATATCATACCATGTAGTGCCTTAACAAAGGCAGAAGATATTGAATTATGTAGTCCTACATATAGTGAGTTTGGCAAAAATGAAAGAGGGGAAGAAGACAAAACGAAAGAAAGAAATAAAGAAAAGATGTTATAATCACGAATGAAACCTCTATGACATAACAGGTCAGCTGGGTCAAGGCTGACCTGGGGATAAACAGTAATAATCATCTGGTTGGGGTTATTGCTGAAACTTTTAAGAGCACCGTGATAGGTCGATAGGGGATTTCATCTTTGATCACTAGTAGCAAAATTGTTAGATAATCATTAGCCACTTAGAACTCTTCAAGTAAATGCCATCAGGCTTTCGTTTCGAATGCGATTCCATTTCGGCAGTATTTCTATAATTTCTCTACAAAAATAACCAAAATGTTCCGCCATATCCTTTTCAATTTAGTGACTGCTGATCTGTCGTCAACACTAAGACTCAACCTAAAAAAAGCTAAGTCGTGTAAAACAGATCGTTTTACTAAACCTTGTCAAAACATCTCAAGCTTTCTCGTTGTTTTTCCTTCATTTTCGTGTTCTTCCTGTTTCCTTTCTGCTGTTACGGCTGCTGCAGATAATCTGACAGCCATCGTATTAACAGCCGGGTCGCATAATTTAATAGAATGCTGTTTTGATTGCAATTTTTGATACAAATTGACAAAATTCGTTTCATGTCAAACACTATTGCTTCTGTTTGTTTTTGTGTAGAAATTCGATGATTAAACAGAACTTTGTACCTGTTCTTCATAAGCCTTCCTGTTCTGATTATTAATATTACGCATTGTCGATTCGTCAGTAACATGGCGGCAGTCTATTTTACTCCTGATTGCATCATATTTAGGTTTCGATACTTATTGTTAATTGTTGCTTATGATTTCTTCTAATCCTCTAACCTTTATTTTCTTCGGTGCATTTTCACCATTTATACTAGCACTATAAACGTATTTATAACTCGTAAAAACAACTAGGGTTTTGAGATACAGTAACACCTCGATTAACTTGGCTTCAACGGAAATCGGAATCGCAGAGCTTAGCTCGAAACGTAAAACACCCTTTCTTTCCATCTCTGAGCGTCTTATTAATACTTTACATATACATACATACATACATACATACATACATACATACATACGTACATGTGTGTGTGTGTGTGTGTGTTCAAATTCACACACACATATTGATAAAGTACAGCAAACATGGTAATTTAAGTTTTGTAAAACATACACGGGTTTCGGTAAATTAATTGCCAGGATTATATAATTTCTTGTTTAAAAACTATACAATGTTATTAAATTCCTCTTCGGTGTTTAGCATGAAAACACGAAGAAAATTATTACGTGCCCAGTATATATTCCCCTTATACAAATTATCAACAAAGTCACTTGTAACATATATATATATATATATTATTATCTTTATTCCTACCTCAGTTCATGTAATTGTATATATCTATCGTTACTTTTCATAAAAAGCCTTTATTTTTTTTATTTTCAATGTGCATTTTCGCTTATTTTTCTGCTTACTTTCCCCTTATATTTCCACGTGTAGTTTCTATTTTGTTTTTATAACATTTCTCTACTATATATATATATATATATATATACACGTATATAATGTACGCCATGCAACAAAGAATAACACAAATAAAACATCTGAACGTGTAAACTCGAAGACCCGGGTATTCAAATACATAGTAACCTAGGTTCTCCTGCTTGTATACTTGCGGGTGCATGTGCATGCCCACGCGTGTGTGTGTATGCGTGTATGTGTGTGTGTGCGTAGTGTATGTGTGCGTGTGTGTGTGTGTGTGTGTGTGTGTGTGTGTAACTGAGAGGGAGAATGTATAAGTGAATCAGGCTTGTGTATTTCTCAGACAAGAAGAACAATAGTTTGAGATTTGAGAGTGATTTGACTGTTATGGCACATTATTGCTGTTTAGCCCCAGGTCAGCCTTAATTGCTCTGACCTATGATACTTCTTTCTTTCTAAATTTTATTCTCTGTCTTTTCGTCTTTCTCTTCTTTTTGTTTTTCTTTGTTTCCTTCTTTCTTTCTTTCTTTCTTTCTCTCTCTCTTCTCTCACAACACTTGAAATGACAATCCCGCGTTCGCTTGACCTTTGGTTTAGTTAAAATGGCGAGGAACATCAAGAGGTTGAAGATGGTAATAATGATGATGATGAAGATGGTGACGATGGCGGTGGTGGTTGTGGTGCTATTGGTATGTCGATAGTGGTGGTGTGACGGTGGTGGTGTGACGGTGGTGGTGCCGGTGGTGGTGATAGTGGTGCTTGCAGTGGTAACGGTAGCGGGTGACGATGGTGGTGCAAATGACGGACGAGTGTACGTAACCAATGTGGCGTTAACAATAGCGATAATAGTACTGAAAGCAC
>NC_142946.1:53552308-53564808 GCF_046866305.1 Octopus bimaculoides
AAATAAATTAGAAGTTGTAAAGCTCAAAAAGAAAATGGGAGATGCGAAAAGACCTACATATATGTTTCAGTGTAGCCCCTTGTTGACATGCAATTGTAAGAATTTGGTTATATGCTAGGAATGGTATCATTTTTAACTATATGGGGCAAAACTTCCTCTGGGTTATTATGAGCTTATAGAACTAAGGTTATATTTCTTGGAAGGAACTTATAATTTATTTGTATTTTTTTTCTTTTTAAATCCACTCACAGGGCTTTGATCGGCCCGACGCTACAGTAGAAGACATTTGCCCAATGTGCCACGCAGTGGGACTGAACCCGGAACCATGTGGTTGGAAAGCAAGCTACTTACCATACAGCCACATTTTCGCCTATATATATATATATATATATATGCATGCATGCATATATACATACGCGCGCGTGCACATGTATAAATGTACGTATATTGGTACATCAGCGTTTCTTATGTATTTCGTGCGTGTCACGAGAAGTGAGTTGACTGCAATTTTATAAAAATTCTCCAGTAGGATTGGATTTACTAAACAGGTATATTATATTGCAACAATAGAAAATGTTAAAAAAAAAGCAAATTTACAGTATTACTGAGGCGTTTATCAATGAGTGCATTGGAGAAAGCTTATCGGTTATGAGAAAAAGAACAACATGACTGAAGGAGAACAATACAAAAAGAAAATTCTGATTAATGTGTAAGCTATGAAAAATACAAGAAGCAGACAAAATTTAAAGTGTCAGAGCAAACAATGGATTTAAAAGTGACTGGATTTTTATTCGTATCGCTGCGGAAGACATGGACAGGATGTACCAGTTTTGAAACGTAAAATGTTTTACCACAGATAAGCTGAGGGATGGTATTTTCAACATTTGACTTTTACAAAGCAAATTGCCATCTTCAATAAGCTGAGAATCTCCTTCCATTAACAAGTCTTTCGCAGAGTCACTTCATAAGTGTTTCTGAGACTCCTTAGAAATTTAATTTCAAAGATAATTTGTCTTTATCATTTGTGTCAATGGGAAGCCAGATTTCAGAGATATAAAGAAGGAGACAGTATTTATCTGAGTACATGCGTCAAACACATCATATTCGTACCAATAAAAAACACAAAAAAAAAAAACAACTGTTGTTCAGTTGTGTATATTTTCTTCTTTGGAAGCTACTAATGTTAGATCTTACAAATTTGCTATTGAAACAGGTATTACAGAAATATATGCAAATATATTTTAACGACATTTTCACTAATCAATGTTAGATAATTATGGATTACCATTAATATTGGCGTTTCAAGTATACTAATATATATGTATGTATGTATGTATGTATGTATGTATGTATGTATGTATGTATGTATGTATGTATGTATGTATATATATATATATATATATATATATATATATATATATATATATATATATATAAGTGCGTGTGCTTGCGCGCGTGCATGTGTTATGTGTGTATGAGCATGTATGTATCTATATATCTATACACACACACACACACATATATATGTACATACATCTACGAAATCTTATACATGAGCATATACATATTTAAATATGTGTAAATATGAATGCATGAGTGTGTGTGTGTGGGGGTGCGTGTGTAGGTGCGTGTGCGGATGCAAGTGTGTAACTGTAGGTGTAGTTTAGTTCATATGTTCTTAGGAATATTCATTTTTTTTACGCATGCGTGACAGCTTCTTCGTAGACCAGAGGTACACAGAGAGAAGCAACAGTTGAAAATATGTGAGTCAGAGCGTGCATGAATCATCCTCGAGTTCTGCTATCGATTCAGTGTTGCTACTTGACTTGCACGATGCTATGTTGTATTAGAGTGCGTACTGCTGTATGTTGTATGTTGTATATATTGTTATGTACTTTTGTGCAGTACTGAGTCAAAACACTGACTAAATAAAGGCGAATTGCTAAGAAGAAGAAAACTCCGATAATTATCTCTGCATGCTTCTCTTTTATTCGATACCCATACAAACTTCCAGCTCAGTCTGTATATTTCTGCATCTCCATTTATATATATATATATATATATATATATATATATATATATATATATATATATATATATATATATATATATATATATATATATACATGAATGCTTACACACACACACACACACACACACACATATATATATATATATACACACATATATATTCACACACATTCATATACATATATATTCCCTTGTACATATGTGTGTATACATATACATGTATGTATGTATGTATGTACGTATGTATGTATGTATGTATGTATGTATGTATATGTGTATGTATGTATGTATATGTAAGTGTTTGTATATTATGTTTTTGCATGCGTCTGTGTCTGTACTTAAATGTGTATATATGTGTGTGTGTATCTATCTATCTATCTATCTATCTATCTATCTATCTATCTGTCTGTCTGTCTATCTATCTATATATTTATAATATATATACATACATATATTTATATATATATATATATATATAGAGAGAGAGAGAGAGAGGAAGAGAGAGGGGAGATAGATAGATAGATATATACACACATATACATACACACGTACATACATACATGCATAGACACACACACATACATACATATGCAAGTATGTATTTTATGTTTATTGCTTAGTATTTTTATTGCGTAATTGACATCTTTAATCAGTGCATGTGTATATGTGTGTGCAAGGGAAGCTGCAAGTTGGCCTGTCTGACTGTCTGTTTGTCTTTCTGTCTGCTTACTCGTGCATGCATATATATGCACGTTTTGTTGCTTCCTGTGAATGTTATTCAAACTCAATGTAAAAATAGATACGCCATTTTTTGAAATTTGCTTTTGTTAATATTCAACTTTAGCTGTCCTTATAGAAATAAATGCATTATTATTATTATTATTATTATTATTATTATTATTATTATTATTATTATTATCATAACGTCCAATGATAATGAAAATAATGATGATAATCATAATAAACCATCTTATGCCTGTTGCAGATTGATCTATGGTAACACTAGGCTAGCCATCAGTCAAACTTTCCGCATAGCAAAACGCGCACCACCGATCATTCACATTGAATATCTCTTGCTCATACAAGACCGTGCCGAGGGGCTGCGTATTTTTTAGGATTTACTTACTCGTTCCCTTCAGCATGGCTCCCACGAACAGGTATAATACGAAGGTGGTAAATCCTAACAAACGACGCAGACTCTCAATAAAATGCGTAACAATGGAAGCTTCACTGCTGTGGGCCGCCAGTTTGATGTCCATAAGTCTTCTACGCGTTCCATTTACAAAATAATTGTAGATTATTCATTTATCACTGATTCATTTATCATCGACTCATTTATCACTGTGTTTTAGGATAAACGAGGATAGATGTGCATGCTTTTGATGAAATACAAGGAGAAGACATGATACTTTCAGATTTCATCCAACCACACTGCATAAAAACTATTATTTTTCCCTCAATCGATTTTTCTGCAGAAGGAAATCATATACTTTTGAAAGCAACGAAGCTATCTTAATGATTGTCTCCTAATCTTTCTGCGAACTGTTCATTGAATTCGATTGGATTTGTTCTGAATTATTTTATTTCAGCAGCCCTCTCACTGATGATGGAAATACTGACAGCTTTAAACTTACAGTTTGACAGTGATCAATTTATTTCAAAAGTCCCCTACTACCTATTATCACTGTATATTTTTCTTCTATTTTCACTTTCAGCTTATGTGAGCGTAAAGCTGAATTTTCTTTTTATTTGTTTATATTTGATAAATGTCGCCTCATTTCTTACAGGCTGCCATAGATCAACCGCTTCTTCTTCCGGTTTTCGTATTTTTAAAATGGTTTTTGCCTCTTTTATTGTCTTCAGTTTACTGTTTAATACTTACGGTGTTTCCTATGTATGTGTGTATATGTGTGTGTATATATGTATGTATGTATGTATGTATGTATGCATGTGTGAATGTATGTATGTTTGTAGGTATGTATGTGCGTATGTATGTGTGTATGTATATATGTATGTATGTGCGTATGTATGTTATATGTATCTGCATAAGTATTTATTCATGCATATATGTATGCATGTTCGCATGTGTTTATATGTGTGTGTATATATGTATGTACATATGTATGTATGCACGTACGTATGTATGTATGTTTTGTATGTATGCGTATGTATGTCTGTACATATATGTGTGTGTGTTTTGTTTGGTGTATGCATATAAGCATGTATATGTATGTATATATATATATATATATATATATATATATATATATATATATATGCATATGCGCGTATATGTTTATATATATATATATATGTATATATGTATGTATGTATGTATGTATGTATATATGTATGTCTGATGTGTGTCTCAACTGAGACGGGAACGCCATTAATACAGAGAATAATCGTGTTACAAGCGAACATTTTTACCAATAATTTCTGTAGGAAATTCCGTCTGTATGGCGCCTGTTTCTTAATGGAGGACACTGTTTGTAACAAAAAGCAAATATATCCAATATTAATTTAGAAAACAGTAGTCGCCCTAGCTAGTTGGTTAGCAATATATAGTTATTTTGATGTATTTTATGCATGAATGATTGGTAGTGGACAATAACTAGCAAGAAACTGTTTTACTTTGTTAGTATTTTGTGTTTATTTTATAACCAACTGGATATTGTGTTCTGAGATGGTTTGCACGGATTCACGATTATCTTTATTTGTGGATGTGTGAGTGTGCGCGAGTGCATACATGTGTGCGTGTGAATGTGTGTGCTATCCAATATATAAGAACGCGTGCATGTGTTAGTGTGTGTATATGCGTGCCTTAGAAGTTTTTCATAGAATGGGTAATAGGGGCGCTGTCTATTTATTGTTTGGACACCAACAATTGATACTCAGAGCTGGACTTTAGATCAAATGCCGAAGGAGATCCAGAGAATGAGGAAACTTTCCTAAGGGATCTGAGTACTCGAATGAATACTTGTGTCGTTCAGGAGGATTAGAACACACGACCTTCTAGCTAAAGAGGTACTTATTCTGTTTGGTACATGTAACTTCGTTTATCACTGATTCAGTCATTACTGATCCGGGTTAACGGAGTAAGCTCCACTGTCAGCCATGTCACACTTATTACGGATTGATCTATGGTAACACGAGTCGGTGATCAACTAACGATTCTGCTTGTACTGCAAAACATGCAACCCAACGACAACCCTCAATGCTTAGCTAACCAGAGTGCATTGACTGTTGCTTGTGTGTACCCGACTGTGCTGCGGAGCTGTATATATTTTTCACACGGATTCAGTTCGCATCAGCATCGGACCAAGGAAGAGAAAAGATACTAAAGCGCTAGATCCTAAAGAATTCCACGAACCCTCGTTCTTTGATTTAGTTTTGCCGACACAAATACTCACGGTTTTCTTCGGTATTTGGAAACTTAGCCTACATATTGATTTCAATAGATGTAACTTCAATACAGTAATCCCTCGCCATATCGCGGTTCACCTATCGCGGTTTATTATTTAAGCTTACGTCGATTCCTCCGTGGTGTTGTTTTGCATTGATAGTAAAATAAATATAAACAAATTATAAAAATAATTAAAAAAATATATACTGTACAGTACTGTTTCTATTTCGGGGATTTTTAGCTATCGCGGGGTTAGGGGTTGGAATGAAACGCCCGCGATAGTCGAGGGATTATTGTATTTCGTCAAATAACTCATGCGAAGTTTCCCAACGCGATTAATGAGCTTTGAGCCTCTATCGCAATTTTGAATCAGCGGCAGCTATTCACTACCATGAAACCAAGCGATTCACCATACCTACTAATTGTGGCTAAAACATATTTACCAGTAAGGAAACCCCTCTACATGGGCGTCCTGCTAAATTAGAAAATAAATAAATGAATAAATAAAGAGAAAGAAAAGAAGACATCGTAAAGACTCATTGGATAATGTATTGTAGTTCCAGATAATCGAAAACGATGGGATTGGCATGGCTGGAGCAGAAGCGATCATCACCATCATCATCATCATCATCACAATGGTCGTCGTCGTTATTACCACCATCATCGTCATCATCCCCATCCTCTTCCTCCCCATCATCATCATCATCACCGTCATTACCATGAACAGCAACAACATTAACTACAACAGCTGCGTGAGTGATTATATTTCGATTTACATTTTATTATATGATTCATCAAATGATTAAGACATTTAGAGAAAAGAAGAGAGAAAAAAAAAGCAACACAAAAAAACAACAAAAAACAACAAACAAATGGGAAAACAAAAGCAAGAGAAGGAAAGAGTCGAAACAAACTAAAGAAAAACAGAAACAATTCCGAAAAGTGAAATAACGAAATTTAGGGAGATTTAATTAATTATGAAATGGGCAGATAAAAATCAGCGAAGAATAAGTTCAAGGTCCAGACACGATTGATAATAGGGAAGGAAGGGGCTAACGTGTCTGTCGGGAAGTCAATGGGATCTAGTAGGAGCTGTATTGGAACTTGTATGATTCATGTTGCTATATTTAGATATATTGTCAATCATTGCACATAACATCATAGCATTATTAGTCAATATGAAGCCGGATGCCGTAATGGCGTTTGCTTACCAGGGAAACGATAATCGTTGATTTAAAATAGTGGCGTTGTGTCTGTGTGTTTGAGTATATTTGTGTGCTTGCTTTATGCATGTCTAGGTGTGTGTGTGTGTGTCTCTATGTGTGTGTCGGTGGAGGAGTATGTCCGTGCGTATTGGTGTTTGTGTAGGTGGATTTGTGCATGTACATATGAGTGTGTGTGTGTGTGTATGTATGTATGTTTGCGTGTGTAAGAGCAACCACATACAAGATTACTCACAACCGTGAGTATGTGGACGTGTGTATATACCTAAGTACATGTTAGGGGCAGGAGTGGCTGAGTGGTAAGTTACTTACTTACTAACCACATGGTCCCGGGTTTAGTCCCACTGCATGGCACATTGGGCAGGTGTCTTCGACTATAGCCTCGGGCTGACGAAAACCTTGTTAGTGGATTTGATAGACGGCAAATGAAAAGATGAAAGGCAAAGATGACTTCGAATAATTCACCTTTGGAAACATGGGTGTTTTTCTCAACATCCTTAAACAAACATTTTTCAGGGACCTTTTGAGCAGGATGGGCTATTCGACCTGAAGAAAATTCTAACTAGGCCCCCACCTGCGAGGTCATGCGCTGTTTATTTTGATATGAGATCACCATGTCGCGCACATATGGTTGTGATGCATGTGCCTGGTCTACCCTTATCAGACGGGTAGTCATGATGGGTATACTAGGCTTCATATATTTTACCCCAGTGTCTCTTTGATGGCATGCACTGCTCTCTCACTCAATAATAATAATAATAATGATAATAATAATAATAAGAATAATAATAATAATCCTTACTACTAAAGGCGCAAGGCCTGAAATTTTACATCGACACCAGTGTTTCACTGGTACTTAATTTATCGATCTGAAAAGATGAAGGGCAAAGTCAACTTCAGTCAAATTTGAACCAGAACGTAAAGACGGACGAAATGCCATTAAGCATTTTGACCGGCATGCTAACGGCTCTGCCAGATCGTCGCCTTACACTTCATTATAATGATGAAAGAAAAATTCATGCTCTAACCGTCTGCACCACTCGCCCACACTTCATAAAAGCTTGGTATATTACGCTATCATTCACTTCTTACAAACTGTTCTCAGTTACAACGTAACAATATCAAAATGGCGGATATTGTGGGATAAAGAAAAACATTATGTAAAAGAAAATAAAACTACACAGAAAAGAAGCACGAACAGAAATATTAAGAGAAACAACAGCAACAATAACATCAACAACAACACCGACATAGTAATAAATGAAGAAACAACTGTTAGCATTAACGGTGACTCACATCTGTGCAATCAGACGAGTTCCAAGACTTGTGAATTTCGGGAGAATTCTACATTTTATTGGTTCGCTTCTTTTTGTGCGTAAATCATTTTTTATTAATTTTTTTTTGTTTTGTTTGTGTGTGTGTGTATATTTTGCGTAACGTTAGTAAAGATAATTGGTTGTTGTTGTTGTAGATATTGTAGTTGCTGCTGCTGCTGCTGGTGTTGTTTTTGTTGTTGTCTTTGCTCTTGTGATTGGCGTTTCTTTTTTTTTATACGCTTTTTATAGATTTTCTATTTTCATTTCAGTAAACATACATAATGAAGATATACACAAAATAAATCTATGCTTACATGTGTGCGTGTGTGCGTATGTGTATATGTGTGCGTGCGTATCTAAGTGTGTGATTGCATGTATATATATATATATATATATATATATATATATATATATATATGTGTGTGTGTGTGTGTGTGTGTGTGTGTGCATATATCTATAAGTATCTGTATTTTATATGTATATATAAAACATATATATATAATATACGTGCATACATATATATATATATATATATATATATATATATATATATATATATATATATATATATATATACATGTGTTTGTATGTGTGTGTGTGCATGCATATGTATATGTATGTATGCATGTATATACGTATGTGAGTGTATGTATATATATATGTGTGTGTGTGTGTGTGTGTGTATGTGTATATATACAGACGCACATGTATATACATATGCACACATATATGCGTGTCTCTATGTTTAAATTTATGAATACATTTATGTACACACACGCATACTCTCTTTCACTTTCTCTCTGACTCTGTCTCTCTCTCTCTCACATGTGCACACACACACACACACACACACACACACACATATATAAGTGGTGCCACCGCATAAAATAGAGAGAGGAAGGGAATAGCTATAAGTTTTGAAATCTTACTTGAATCATGCATCTACTTACACGCCCACGCTCATACAATGTTGTGGTTGCACATTTATACATACATACATACACACATATATATGTACATACATTCACACATGCATATGCATGTGTGCATATACGTATATATGTCTATATTACACGCACCCCCACATGCACATGCACGTACATGTACAGAAATAAAGAGAGAAAGACACACATTTTAAAAGCATGTATATCAATATTTTACCTATTATATGTTTATAAATTAATGAGCTCAGACGTATTTTTATACACACAAACAGACGCACAGATAAATACTTACAACATTTATATAAACACACATGCGTAATGCGTATAGTCACATGATTGAATACATCTACATATATATATGTGTGTGTGTGTGTGTATGTGTGTGTGTGTGTGTGTGTGTGTGTGTGTGTGTGTGTGTGTATATATATAATGAATATGTCCTGTATGTTTCCAGTCTGCAAATGCATCAGTGTTAAAGGTCACGTTGTACATATTGTACTATAATTGCGTTTCTCCTATTAATTTATCCAGACTTGGATTTCATGCAACAACTGACATCCATACAGTTTATATTAACTAGCCAAATAGTCACTAAAACACTTCCCCATGATGGAAGCAAGTAGTGAACAAGTGACTGGAACCTGGTAAATGGGGCAGGATTTTATGAACATTCAGAAACAAAAGAATTCCAATAAAGTGTGGAATATACAATGAACCAGTCTCAGGTCGAATTTCTATAAATGCCAAAAAAAAAAAAAACAATTCTACATAAAAACTGACTTCCCAATAAATCAATGTGACGAAAGATTATCTATGACATCGCTTGACTTGATATATGGGGGCTAAAAAAACTGCAATTAGAATACCAGCAGCAGCAACAACAGCATCATCATCATCGTCGTCGTCGTCGTCATCATCATCAATAGCAGCAGCAGCAGCAGCGGCAGCAGTGGTTTCGTAAGAAAGCAAATAGAAAATAACATCGACTGAAAATGCAAATATCGATACAGGTTCAGTTTCTTCTTGGTTCCTTCGAAGTTCACGCATACACCTCACCAACACTCACACACACACGTGCATATGTATATATACATATATATATATATATATATATATATATATATATATATATAAACATATATACATATGCGCGCGTGTGTGCTTGTGCTGTTGTCCGTATACATGTGTATCTAGATAGATATGTATATAAATATATACATCTTTATACATACATATACACACACATATGTGTATATATACACATACACATTCATATATATATATATATATATATATATATATATATATATATGTTTATATGTATATATATATATACATACATACTTATATATATGTATATATATATATATATATATATATATATATATATATATATATATATATATATATATATATATATATATATATAAATTTCTAAACTCTTCAAAGCAAAGTTTGGATTTACTAATCGAACACGTAGTACAACCGCGGGTGAACTATAAATTCCATTTAGATTTAATAGACTGCTGATATTGATCTGAATAAAGAACTACGTTTGGACAGCTACAAAGTGCCCTCAGGGATCTGTCTGGATTTGCAAATACTATTTTCCTTCATTTTCCAACTCGTATGCTTGCCTCGCACCAATATAACATCTACATACTACATTGAATAGCTAGAATGCCTTGGTGGGCTCCATAAGGACACACCTTGGATTATAACTCTATCTACATACCAGATACAAAAATAGACTGACAGACAGGCCGGCAGACACATAGATAGATCAAAAAGATAGACAAATAGATAGATAGATAGGTTGGTAGGTAGGTAGGTTGGTAGGTAGGTAGGTAGGTAGTTAGGTAGGTAGGTAGGTAGGTAGGTAGGTAGGTAATTTGAAAATATTCTAGTCCCCATATTATATACATAATACATACATACATACATGAAGACATATATATATATATATATATATATATATATATATATATACACACACACACACGCACATACATGACGGTGTTCATTTCAGTTTCCGTCAACCGAATTCATTCTAGGGGTTTTCGTCGGCCCAGTGCTGTAGTAGTGAAACTGAACCCGGAACTACGTGGCTGGAAAGCAAACTTCGTACCAAGCACCCATGCCCGCACTTAGATTTATTTCTCTTTATATCAATACCGATATATATCAGCCTTATGGTACCATTTGAGAGTTCTGTGAATCCATCTGATATTAATTGCTTCCATGATAGATGCAAACACACAGTGCAAATGACAAGTATTGAACCGATGACCCTTCCGTCATGTTCTCTATATAAACTCAGTGCTATCCCACTAAATCAGACTAATTAAACTGCGTCGTTTTCATTGTCAGCGTGACAGGAGGAAAGCATCAGTAATTGATTGTTTGCCTTTGTAAAAATACCTAATTAAAAATATTCAATTAAGCAAGCTTTAAACTAATTAACTATTTACGAAACAATAGTGTTCTCGCCACGCCCCGGTTTGTGGCGCTGATAATGATTTGCTCACACAAGGTGTGGGATATGCATCATCATGATCATCATGATCATCATCATCACCACCACCACCACCAGCACGACCACCATTACCACTAACAACACCATCACTGCTACCACCACCACCACCACCACCATCATCATCATCATCGAAGTCATCGTCATCATTATCGTTATTCTTATTTTCCCGATCTTCATCAACTGTCATCATCAAATTCATCATCAAATTCATCATCGACTCCATCCTCTTCCTCCTCTTCCTCGTCGTCGTCGTCGTCGTCATCACCATCACCATTATCATCATCAACACCATCATTATTGTCTCCATCACTACCACCACAACAATACAGTTCCACCGCCAACTCCACCCCTAACATCATCACTATCACCAACATAAATAACACCAGCATTTTCGCCATGTTGATACCTTTAACTCCACCATGATTCTTCAATCTTCGCCATCCTCCTCCTCCTCCTCCTCGTCGCCTCCACCGTCCACCTCATTATCGTCGTACTGATTGACCTCTATTACATCACCGAATACTGAGTATTTGGATCGACTCGTGTGCATCGGTTACCGTCCCTCCAAGCCTTCAGCACAGTTACATCAAATAACAACATACTTTAATTGTTGTAACCGGTTTGTTTTTTATACGAAAAGTGCGCGAAAAATCGAACTAAACTGCTGCTGCCGGTGTTGTTGTTGTTGTTTTGTTGCTATTGTTGTTGTTCTTGTTCTTGTTCTTGTTCTTCTTCTTGCTGCTGCTGCTACTGTTGTTGCTGTTTAGCATACTGTCGTCCATGCTAGAGCAGATCTATAACGAAAACATTTTAACCACATCAATTTTTCTTTTCAAGTCATGGTTTCTCTTAGAGTACGTTTGTCGTCCAGTACTTTCTTTTATTTTATATCTATATTTTGATTATGAAGACGACGACGATGGTTTGTAATAAGATGTGGCTGCTATTGTGGCAGAGTGAACGTCGGACAAATAGAGAATAAGAGAGTGGAAGAGAGGGGGGAAAAATGAAAACTTAGATTTACGTCAACCTATGGTAGTGGAG
>NC_142946.1:53574808-53579808 GCF_046866305.1 Octopus bimaculoides
GTGTGTGTGCGTGCGTGTGTATTCACGCTTCTTCCTATTAGTTGAAGTTCTTAACAGATTCAAAGACCGATCACTAACAGTCAAAGGTTTTAAGGTCTTTCATGCTTGGATGAAGGCAGTTCAAGATACTTGTGCGTGTGTGTATGTGTGCGTGTGTTAGAGAGAGAGAGTTAATGTGCATATGTGTGCCTTTGTGTGTGTGTGTCACTACTTGCGCGCGCGCGTGAATATAATGTGTGCGAATACAGGTACGTGCATATATGAGTGCGAATAGAAATATTTGACTGTGCGTGTGCAACATGTGCAAGTCCAGTGCATGTACACTCGACATGCATGTATATATATAAGCTCATGTCCATGTACGTGTATATATATATATATATATATATATATATATATATATATATATATATATATTTATACGTGTGTGTCTATGCGTGCTTGTATGTGTGCATATATGTGTGTATGTGAAGGGAGATCTACATTACATTTGTAATAAACTGTTTTTCACTCCCGTTCTTCAAAGATTTCAAGAGGCACAACTACCGCTGCCTTACTCCGCTCAAATTTGATAAATTTTTTGCCTTGAACTAATTCTTTATTTTTTCCATCCAACGCTAACAGAAACTTTTCTATTCTATGAACTAACCGCGTCAGAAAAGGTCTTTGATTCGTTGCTGGTGATGCTGGCGTCGTTCAGATTTCCACTGGTTTTATTGCTGCTGTTGTTGTTGCTGTTGTTGTTGTTGTTGTTTTTGTTGTTGGTGGTGGTGGTGGTATGTTGTCGTTGCTTTTTTTTCTCTGGTGCCCTTGTTCATGTTGTCCATGCATGGGTACTTATTTATGTCAGGTCGCTCGGAAGCGCTACTGGCAACATCTGACCCAATTCTTGTTGCAACGCTGGGTTTCGTTGGCGCGTAGGTGAACCGGATGGAATCACACCAGCACCGGTTGTCAAGCGGCGATGGGGGACAAACACAGATGAAAACACACACACACACACACACACACGCACACTCATAGATACATATACATACGGCAGGCTTCTTTCAGTTTCAGTCTACCCGAGGCTGTAGAGTAGAAGGTGCCAAGGTGACACGAGGTGGGACTGAACCCGGAACCATGTGGTTGGGAAGCAAGCTTCTTATCACACAGCCACACCTGTGCCTATATATATAGATGTGTGTGTGTGTGTGTGTGTGTGTGTATGTAGTGTGTGTGTATGTGTGTGTGTGTGTGTGTGTGTGTGTGTGTGTGTGTGTGTGTGTGTGTGTGTGTGTGTGTGTGTGTGTGAGACTTCTACACAATTTGCGTTCCCCAGATTCGCTAAGAAAACATTGGTCGACCCAGAGCTGTAGTACCAGTCACTTGTCCAAGGTGCTGCGCGGTGGAATTGAACCACGTGATTGCTAAGCGTTCTTCTTAACCACGCAATCTTGCCTGCACTTATATAAACAAATATCCATTAACCAGTATGTGTAGTATGCCGTTAAATGTGCGTGTGCGGTGCTGCGCGCGCATATTATGTTAGATGTGAACTTGTATGATACGCTTAGGCATTTAATACACGAATTAAATTTATCTGTTGGCCTCTAATAGTTCTTCTCCTTTCAAGCAACATAGGAACCAAACATGAATGCGCAATTTAATAATAGCATAATAACCGAACTTGCACGAAGTTGCACGATGTTCAACGGTGTTTTACGATGTTTCGGTATTGTTTCACGATGTTTTACGATTGCATGTGCAATAATTGGATTATGTGTGAATTAGGGAACATAGCTCTGAAATGTTTTCAATACAAACGTTTATCGATTTATCGATGTTTATAATACTGTTATTTATCCCTTCACAATTACGAAACACGGCCAAATGATGGAACTCCTACGTGGTCGCTACATATGCTGAAAATAGCGGCCAAACCTCCCACAAATTATAACCAAAGAAAATATAGATTAGATACGAAAAAAATCATATGGGTGTTTGTGTGTATGTGTGTGTGTATGCATGTGAGTGTGTGTGCGCGCGTGTGAGTGTCTACATGTGTGTTTGTGTTTGTATTTGCCGGTGTTGGTTTGTTTACGTCCCCATAAGTTAGCCATTTCGACAAAAGAAACCAATAGATGGCTTAAAGTAAGCACTGGTGTCTATTTGTTCGAATGAACCCTGGAGGCTTTGCGCCTGCATAGTCGTAGTCCAATGGCAGAAACAAGTAAAATGCACATGACTTAAATACAACTGCAAGCGAATTAGAGAAGCGAATTGTATGGGTACTCTAATACTATAAATTATAATCCTGTTATAAATTTATTGCATTATAACCTGCAGGATAATGTCGAAATGAGTGTTTATGCAGTGAAAAGGTCAAAGGATATTGGAATTAATGAAGAAGATAAAAGGAATAGATATCTATGAAAACAGCAGGCTGTTTCGTAGGGAGTTATTGTAACAGCATAAATAATTGGTTTAATTTAATTATATGGGCTTTATGAGAATTTAGGATGGCTATGGGTAGATATAAAAAGAAATGGGTAATATATGTGAGTAGAATATGACCTAATATTGGATTTAAATAGAAGTGGTATAAGACGTATTTTGCAAGATGTAATATTGATATGGTTTTCTTATGAATACAATAGGCGCAGGCGTGGCTCTGTGGTAAGAAGCTTAGCCCCACTGTGTGGCAGCTTTGGGCGAGTGTTTTCTACTATAGCCTCGAGCCGATCAAGGTCTTGTGAGTGGATTTGGCAGACAGAAACTGAAACAAGCCCGTCGTATATATATATATATATATATATATATATATATATATATATATATATGGTCTTTGGATATATTTTTTCCAAATTTGAAATAAGGCTCGCAGTTTTGGAGGCGGGAGCCAAGACGGTTACATCGACCCCAGTGTTCAACTTGTACTTATTTTATCGACCCCGAAAGGATGAAAGGCAAAGTCAATCTCGGCGGAATTTGAATTTTGCTCACCATCTTACTAGTGGTGGGGGTGGGGGTGAGACGTGAAACATAAACTGACCTCGGCGTGATTTGAAATTAGAGAGATTCTGCTGACTCACTGCTTATAGAGAAAAATGTATAATGAAATCATTATTTATGCTTGTATGTGTGTGTATGTATGTACTTATATATGTATGTCTGTTTGTGAGTGAGTGTTTCTGTAAATACTCAGAACGTAAAGACGGAAAAAATGCCACTAAGCATCTCGTCCGGTACGCTAGCGATTCTGCCAGATCGCTGCCTCCCGCCCTCGAATATATTAAGCGGCGTTCATACTGTCGTAGGCATTCCAGTATGGTCTCTGATATCGGACTGCATCCCCTCCTACCAGTGTTGGAGGCCTTGAAAAATAAGGGGTTTGTGTGCGCTGCCCTTCTTTCCCCGGACGAACAGCAAAACGAAAATTGTAAAATAAGCAATATTCTTGCTAATAAACACGTGATGGTAAAAGACGCCTAATAGCCATAACATGAAATCGAAACCAGGTCATCAATAAAGCTCATTGGGTGTCGCTGATTTGTACCAATCTATAACGGCTTCATGACTCCTGTATCCGCACACCAAACCATCTCAGTAACTACGATATTACTTTTCAACAATTACTGTATCATTACTACTTTAAGACTGTTATCCTAAATGTTTAAAGTAATGCAGCATTAAAGCTTATATTTTCATTTGCGTGAGGATCTTTACGTCTCAATGGAAAAGCTCGTAATGGGTTGTAATGGATTGGAGTGGGTTAAATTTGACTCTCTCCTTGATTTATGGAGCTCGTTAATGTATTTAACGTATTCGGTTGGGTAGTTTCCACGATTAATGGGATTGCGTAACTGATTTCCTGTAAGTTTGATGTCTATACATGTGTGTATATATATGCATGTGTGGAGGCGCAATGGCCCAGTGGTTAGGGCAGCGGACTCGCGGTCATAGGATCGCGGTTTCGATTCCCAGACTGGGCGTTGTGAGTGTTTATTGAGTGAAAACACCTAAAGCTCCACCAGGCTCCGGCAGGCGATGGTGGCGAACCCTGCTGTACTCTTCCACCACAACTTTCTCTCACTCTTACTTCCTGTTTCTGTTGTACCTGTAATTCAAAGGGCCAGCCCTGTCACACTATGTCACGCTGAATATCCCCGAGAACTACGTTAAGGATACACGTGTCTGTGGAGTGCTCAGAATTGAAGACGTTGAAGCAGCTGGTTGCAAATTTATCTTTCTTACTGATTTCGGAATCGTTTCTCACTCCTTTCTGTAGGACAGCTAACGTATATTTTGTGCGTTTGTTTTTGTTTTTCTCCAAAACAACTCTGTCAGGCTTGCTATGTTTGCACATGGAAGTTTTGATGAAAATGTTCCACTAATATGACTTAATATGTACACAATCAACAAAAGGGTAATACTTAATATTTATTCTATCTCAGGGCGTTCTTCTTATGGCTAGCATTTGTATATTGTTTTAGCAACAACACGAAGCCGCATTGGAAGATAGCTCCTTAATGACATTTTAGGCAGCTGCTGTTCATATGTGATATATCTTCCGCAAAAATGTGACATAATCAACTTTACGCTCGCATCTTGGGATTTCCTTCAATGGTTCGTATTCATAATGAGATTTTTTTATATTTTTTAAGCCAGGAACTGTTTTTGATAGCGGAAAAAATAGAGATATAAGGAAACAAAATCGAGATGTCAAAATTATGATAAAAAGAAAGGCAGTTGAATAAAAAAAAAATATGCGGACAATGAAAATAGGAGAGTAAGGTTGAGCCAGGAAAAATTATAAGAGAGCAAGAGAAAAGTAAAAAAAAAAAAAGCAAGAGGCTCAGAAGAAGAAATGAATGTTAATGCCGAGTAGAATAGAAGAGGAGATAACTCATAATAACGATTTCTAAATTTGAAACCAGGGCATAAAATTTGAGAAAGGGCCCTTGCGAGACTCATCAATTTTCATACTTTAGTAGCACTTATATTATCGAGCCCTGGAG
>NC_142946.1:53592308-53602308 GCF_046866305.1 Octopus bimaculoides
GGAATATAACCAGGCAGCGGATCTCATGGCTTCTAATTTCAACTGATTGGAAGTGTTATCATGTACATTGTTTTGTCTTTGTGTAAAAGATGGGCCACAGTAAATATTCTGCTCAATATCACAGATTTGCTTTTCAGGTGCTTCACCTTAACCATTTGAGCATGTCCCTTAGCGGCTGGCGATATGTGCATTTCTGATTCCGAGCAGGACTAGTGAGAGAGCATCATAGCCATGTATTGTAAAGAATTCTCTGCAGTTTGAAAAATTCACCTCTGGAAACGGTATTTTGTTCATTATTCAAGGACCTTTTTAGTGGGATGAGCTACTCGACCTAAAGAAAATTCTAATTGGACCCCACCTGCAAGGTCATAGGCTGTTTACCTTGATATGAGATCACCATGTTGCACACAAATGTTGTGATATATGTGCCTCATGTACTCTTATCAGACGGATAGTCATGATGAGCATATTGTGGTACATACATTTGTACCCCAGTGTCACTTTGATGGCATGCATTGCTCTCTCACTTAATAATAATAATAATAATAATAATAATAATAATAATAATAATAATAATAATAATCCCTTTATTGGCAACGAGAGAAGAACAAAAAAGAAAAAGGGACCATAAAACACAAGGGACAAATGGGGCTTAGCACCATAGTTCGTGCATAAAGAAAAAACACGAAAAGCTAACAACAAAAATTCAACAATAACATTCCCCCAAAGCGGAAACTTCCACTCAGGCACAACCAAAAAACTCCCAAAGTCTTGAGAGAAAAGAAAAGTGTGCGGTTATTTACCCTACCGGTGCTATTGGAAAACGTTTGTCCTGACCACTTAATCTGGCTGGAGTTTCTTTGGGAATCTTTTTAAAAGCTTGCTGGTGGCTTTTAGATTAGGGATTCCAACTTCATGAAAGAATACCTCTCTAATGCTTTTGTACGTCGCAACTATTTCTGCTCGTGATCAGAGATGCACATATCGTCAGCCACCAAGGGACATGCTCAACTGGTTAAGGTCTAGTAACTGACAAGCAAATCTGTGGTATTGAGCAGAATATTTGCTGTAGCCCATCTTTTATACCAAGACAAAACAATGTATATGATAATACTTCCAATCAGTTAAGATCAGAAGCCATGAGAGCCACTGCCTGGAACTGCATCAGGGCATTATCATCATCATCATCATCATCATCATCATCATCATCATCATCATCATCATCATCACCATCATCATCATTATTATTGTTATTATTCATACCGAATACGATGATGTTGATGAAATATCCGCGAATCTGGAGGCAATATATTTCAGGGATCAAGTGTCTTGAAGAATTTCTAATTGCTTTCTGGACATAGCAAGAACAGCAGAAAAAGAAAAAAAGGAAACAAATATGTAAACATAGACAAAAAAAAAAGTATGGCTTCTCTTGAAGCAGAAACGACAATGACAACAACAACAACAACGACGACGACGACGATTATAGCAATTACAAGAACATGAGATGATGACAACGTCGTCAAAGATGATGACGACCGCGGCAATAACAGTTGCATGGTGGTGATGATGGGGCTAGGGGTGGTTGTGGTGGTGGTACTACTGTTCCTGGTGGTGGTGATGGTGGTGGTGTTGGTGGTTGTGGTGGTGGTGGAGGTAACAGTGGTGATGATGGTAGTGGTGATTCTGGAGATGGTGATGGCGATGGTGATGGTGATGATGATGGTTATTTATGGTGGTGGTGTTGATGAAGTTGTGGTAGTGGTGGTGGTAGTGGCGGTGTTGGTGATAGTGGTGCTGGTGACGTTACTGGTAGCAGTAATGAAGTTGATGACGGTGGTGGTGGCGGTGATGGTGGGTGGCGGTGATGGTTGCTGTGGAGGTAGTAATGCTGCAGATAGTGTTGCTGAGGATTATGGCGATGAAGGGAGAAACGAGAACAACAACAACAACAACAACAACTGCAATATCAAGTACAGAAACAGTAATAACAAAAACAACAACAAAATCAATACCAACAACAACAACAACAACAACAACAACAACATCTACAATAATAATTGCCATAACACCAGCAACAAGAACAACAACAACATAAAAGACACTGTGAACAAGAAGGCAGGATGCTGGCAACGTCGGTAACCGCAGCAGCAACTAATACCGCAACATCAGAAATGAAAAAGCGATTATGGTATAATGTTTTATATTCTATATTAGTGTGTGTGCGTACTTGCGAGTAATGGACGGGCTGGGGGGGGGGGTGTACATGTAGTGTACGCGTGCGTGAGTATTTGTGTGCGCATGACCGTGTGTGTGTATGTGTGTACTGATACATAAACACGTATATACACACACACACACACATATATATGAATATATACATATCTACATATATATATTTACATATACATATGTACATATATATATGCATGTGTACATATATTTACACACACTCACACTCACACAAACACACAAATTTATATATATACACACACAAACACACACCCACATATATATATACATACATGCATATATATATATATATATATATATATATATATATATATATATATATATATATATATATATATATATACATACACACACACACACACACATATATAGATAGATAGATAGATAGATAGATAGATAGATAGATAGATAGTTGATATATATATATATATATATATATATATATATATATATATATAGGAGAATATACGAAAAAACAACAACAGACGAGGACAGGTGCTGTAAATAACAAAAGGATGTATTAGTATGACGCTCGGGAATACGGAAAGTCTTTGACGTTTCGAGCTACGCTCTTCAACAGAAAGAATACGGAGACAAGGAGAGAAACACGGAGAAAAAAATTGAATAGTGTCCAGTCAACGGTCAATCATAATAACGGTCAATCATATATATATATATATATATATATATATATACATATATAAGCCTTGTGCTTAGAGTAGAAAAGTCTTTCAATAGAGATGCGATCAAATACTTTTAGAAAATTGTAGGTGCAAGTAAGAGAGAAAAGAAGAATCTACCCCTAAACTAGACTAGCTTCATATGTATTGATTTCAAACTTTGGGACAAGACCAGCAATTTCACAGGAGGGAGTAAGGCGATTATATCGCTTCCAGTGCTCACCTGGTACCTGTTTTATCGTCCCCGAAAGAATCAAAGGCAAAATTGACCTCCACAGAATTTGAACTCAGAACGAAAAGACGGACGAAATAGCGCTAAGCATTTTTCCCGTCGTACTAACAATTCTGCCAGCTCACCAACCAGCTGGAATCATATATATTGACCATTAAGACATGAAATATAGACTTGGCCTCGTCGGAATTTGAAATTAGAAAGATTCTGCTGATTGGCCGCGTTTAGAGCAAAAAAAATATATAAGGAGGTCATTAGTTATGCGCGCGCGCGTGTGTGTGTGTGTGTGTGTGTGTGTGTGTGTGTATGTGTGTACGCGTGTATGTGTGTGTATGTATGCATGTATATATGCATGTCTGTGTGTAAGTGGTTCTGTAAATGTGTGTGTGCTTGCGAGTGAGTATCTCTATGTTTGTATGTGTATATATGGGTGTAAGAGGGTATGAATATATGAGTGTGCAAGTATGTGTAAGTAAATGTGTGTGTATGTCTGCGTCTCTTAGTCGGCGTGTGTGTGTGTCTTGTGTCTGTGTGTGTCTGTGTGTCTGTGTGTCTATGTGTGTGTGTGTGTGTGTGTGTGTGTGTGTGTGTGTGTGCGTATGTGCGTTTGCGCGTGTTAAATGTTTCAGAATTAGAAAGCCAATCTCATTTTGAGACTAAGGCCTCATATTAACCATGTATGTGTATGCATGTGTATGTGTGTGTGTGTGTGTGTGCATGCGTGTGATGTGCGATCATCGAAGACCAATCAGTCTTTGACATTGATGTCTCGTATCGAGATGAAACATTCTTTAAAGATAAATCTTTAATTAAGAAAAAGTAAATCATATATGTATATATATATATATATATATATATATATATATATATATATATATATATATATATATATATATATATACATACATACATACATACATACATATATATATATATATACATACATACATACATAAACATATAAACATGCACATACATACACATAAATATCTATTTATGTGTGTATATTTATATATGCATGCGCATGTATAATACGCATATACATCTATATATGTGTGTGTGTGCATATATATATATATATATATATATATATATATATATATATATATATATATATATATGGGTATGTGCATGGAGCTTTCATACATAGGCATATATACATATATCCATACACGCACACACACATATAAAAATTAACATTTGTGTGTATATGTGTATATATGTAAGTATGTGTGCGTGCTGGTGTAGTGCGTGTATGTTTGTGTATGTGTATATTTGAGTGTCTGTGGTAAAAATTTAAAGAAATTTAATCGAATAAAAGTGTCAAAATGACAGACAGTCCAATCAGCTTCCATCGTGGTGAACAGATACTTTATTCGTGATAATTATTAACAATAGCAGAGGCTAATGGTGTCTAGTCAAACTCGACACTATATATTAGCGAACAATTTAAGCCAATCTAAAACATGGCGACCAGATAATTCCCTCATTACCAAAACATTACAAAATATGCATCGTATTTAATGAAGCAGTAAACTTTGATTGCATAGCTATCAATCTAATATTTGATATGTTAGATAAACGACAAACATGGCGATGGGGCTCCTGTGCCGGTTGCATTGTGTGTTGGAAATTGTGTTCAAATTTCAAGTTACATGCTACCGCATCTTAATTTAAAGCGAACGAGGTAACAGTTGATAATATTTTCATGATTGTACAAATCAAGCGGCAACTGGTCAGGGTTTGAACGCCCTTGGTGTTAAGTGAGCTCCTTCAGAATTGTATTGTGGCTAAAAAAATCAACGGCAATTTCTGTTACAACAGCATGGCGATATTTCTGCTGAGAAAGAAGGTTAAAAACAACAGAAGCCTTCAGCTTTCTTCGAGCTCTTTGCGGCGAGCAGTATGGATGATAGAAGTACCAGTTATTTGCTGCGGTTAGACCTTTACGACTAATCACTTTTCTCTGCGTTTAAAAAATCGAAATTAGAGGACCACTTGAAGCTGTTGCCATATTTTGAATTACGCATGCAACTTACATTTCAATATATATATATATATATATTGTGTGTGTGTGTGTGTGTGTGTGTGTGTGTGTGTGTGTGTGTGTGTGTGTGTATGTGTGTGGTGCAAAATGCATAGTAACAACCTGTTCTTTTCCTTTTTCCATATATAACACCAATGCACACACACAATGCGCGTAGGATATATGTTTAATTAGGTCATAGTTAATCAATCGAGATATTCATTCAGCCACTATGGAAAATCATGATCACACATCCCGCCGGCCCCTTCTTTCTTAACTGCTCTCATATACTCGAATTTCCACCTTGCCTCTAACCTCCCGATCGCTTCTTTTTCTTCCACCACTTTTTCTCTTTCACTGTCCGTCTTTACTTTCTTCCTGTATCTTTCGTCTGATGAAAGACTAACACCCGAAACGTCAAGAGTCTTCCCATCCTATTCTGAACGTTAAACTAATACCTTTGTTAAAATTTGTCCTTCCCGTGTTGCCTTCTTCCATTTTGTGATCGTTGCTTTCACTATTCAATATATTCATTCATGAATACATACACACATACATACATATATTTATATATACATATATACACACACATATACATGCATATATACATGCATACATACACTAGCACATTGTATATTGCAAGACATTATAGTAATTTCAAACACTATAAGATTACATTTTGTAATGTGTTAAAGTGGTGGCGGTAACGATGGTGGTGATGGTGGGAGTTGTGACAGTGCTGGTGGCGGTGGCGGCGGCGGCGGTACTCTTCCTGCCATTTGACAAAAGTACTCAAAGCTATTCCAACCATTTCAACAGAAAACACATGTCGATCACGTGATTCTTTTTATAATATTTTTTCTTTTTGTTCTTTTTTATTCCTTCATAATGGTATCGAGTGTTAACAGTTAGATGTATGGGTGTGTATGCGAACGTTTATTACTGTGAGTATATATATATATATATATATATATATATATATATATATATATATATGAATGTATGTATGTATGTATACGTAGATAGGTGGCGACAGACAGACAGACAGATTGATAGAAATAGTTAGACAGACAGACAGACAGATAGATAGATAGATAGATAGTGTGTGTGTGTAAGTGAGAATATAACTGTATGTATGAGTACCTCTTTATTTCTGTGCGTGTGTGCACGTGCATAGGCAGCTGTCTGTATATGTGTGCCAATCGATATGTAAATGTGTTTCTTAGTGTGTGTGTGTGTGTGTGTGTGTGTGGATGCGTAATTGTGCCTGTTATGTGTTTTGTATACGTTATTTACGAGGTGCGTGTAAACGTGTGCTTACATGTAGATATCATTCTGCGCATGAAGTATGCATTTGTGTAGAATTTGAACGCATAGTCATTCGTACTTATGTACTTACATAGTTACATATGTACTTAATTTATGTAACATATGAATAAATGTATGTGCCTGTATACATATATGTATGTCTGTGTGCAGGTGCGTGTGCGTATGTATATGTATATATATATATATATAAATATATATATATATATATATATATATATATATATATATATATTATATATATATATATGTATATATATATATATATATATATATATATATATATATATATATATATATATATATATATGTATATATATATACATATATATGTATAAACATAAATATACACATATTCACGCCCACACACACGCACATATGTTTGTTACATATATAAAGTACTTATGTGAGTTCATAGTACATATGAATGGGTATATATACATACATACATACATATATATATATATATATATATATATGTATGTGTGTGTGTGTGTGTGTGTGTGTGTGTGTGTGTGTGTGTGTGTGTGTGTGTTTGTGTTGCTGTGTGTGTGACTCTATAACTGACAATGTGTGTGTACAAGTAATGAGACGAATGCAGTCTCTTATTCGCCACAAAAATGTGTAACTAAGTCAGTGAAAATCCGGAGAAAAACGAAAACTATCGAAATATATCGGAAATACATTGTTACAGACAAAAACTTATAACATATGATGTGGTGTTGGATATCTCCTATGCGATATAGGGAATTGAAAAATATCATTTCACCGAGAATGTCCATGTAATTTGAAGACAAAACCTCTCAGATGTTATGTTTAACACATAGAAACTAACAATGGGAAATAACTCGAAACAGCTCGGCTGAATCGAAATATTGGTTTCAGATATTGGCAGAAGGCCAGTAATTTCGAGGGTGGAGATAATCCAGTAATAATGGTTTCAAATTTAGGCACGAGGCCAACAATTTCGGGAGAAGGGATAAGTCAATTACGTTGACCACAGTACTCAACTAGTAGTTATTTTATCGAACCTGAAAGGATGAAAAGCGAAGTCGACTGCGGCGAATTTTTGAATTCAGAACGTAAAGGCGGTCGAAATGCTGCTAAGCTTTTACCCAGCGTGCTAACGATTCTCCCAACTTATCTAGTAATAATATCAATTTTAATACTGATAATAATCCTGTCTTAACAGGATTATTAACTTCTGAGTGGAGGATTAATACTAATTTTTTTTTAATCATGAGTACCACATACAAGTGAATAAATGCCTTTATAATTTCAAAAGCAAAATTATCTGTTCTTTAGAAAATCAATGTTTAAGGAAGAGTTATAATGTATTAATGTAAGGTCATAACAGTGGATCTTACGTATTATTACATGGGTTAGTCCGCTACAACTTGAAAATCTAGATTACATAATCATTCTCATTCATTTAAGTATAGAAGAAAATGTAATTCTACGAATCTTAGTAAATGCATCTGGGATTTAAAAGACAGGACCATTAACTATGATTTAAAGTTGTTCGTTATTAATTACGCACCATGGTACAATGCTGGTGATATTAAATGTGGTCTTTTCTTTGAGAAATGTATTAAATTAAATTAAGCTTCACAGTATAAAGTATATATTAATATATAGTATTAGGGAAAAGAACCAAGTTTAATAAATTGATTTTAATTGAGTTTTTACCTGTAATTTTGGATTTTATCCCTAATATTATATATATATATATGTGTGTGTGTGTGTGTGTGTGTGTGTGTGTGTGTGTGTGTGTGTGTGTGTGTGTATGCATGTATGTATGTATATATGCATATATGAATATAATGTGTGTATGTGTTTATTAATCTCTCTATCTATCTATCTCTCTCTCTCTCTCTCTCTCTGTATATATATGTATATATAGAGAGAGGGGGGAGAGAGAGAAAATGACAACATAAAGGAGGGATATGTATGTGTGTGTGTGTGTGAGAGAGAGAGCGAGAGCGAGTATGTAACTGTGTAAGAGAGAAGCAGAGATAGAAGACAGGCACGGGGATTATTTCCATATATGACTTACATACGTACGTACATAGAACCCTATAATTCTCAATATATGTATATTATTTATATAAACTCTTTCCTCATTTCCAAAATTCTTTCTGTAAATAGCTAAACACTTCAACAATAACAAGTAAAATAATAAAAGAGGACACATACAAAATACACTAAAAAAACTTTCTTGGAAGAAAAAATCTTTCGCCCTCCCTACACCCTGGCCCATCTCTGAGTTGTTGAAAAGTGGTATGTGTTGTTTCGTAAAATGAAGCGTATTGTTTATATGAAAGAGAGGTAAATTATCAACAGCCGTTATTACAGTCGTTGCGGTCATTCCCCCTGCACGTATTCAGCCTTGTTATAACCACCATACTTAAACATATATTTTTTTAAGACTCAACGCACTTTTATCTTACCGGACTGAAGCGGAGTGAAGGCGCGTGGCAAAGTGCTGGGCTCACGGTCATAGGGTTGTAGGTTCGATTCCTTCATCAAGACACTTCATTTCCCGTTTTCCAGTCTATTCAACTGAAAACAAAAATCTGTTTAAGTGCAAGTGCTGCATTCTCCTATTTCTATTGTCACATTCACGATGTTCCGCCGAAACAAAAATAGAAGGGCTTGCAACTACACAGATGACTAAAACCAAATAGCGAAAGCATGGTATACGCTGCCGCGCCATACTCGTGTGTAAGTAACGACATAGGTTTATTGAAATAAAGGTAATGACATAGATTTATTGAAAAAAAAAACCCAATGAAAGGGTTACGAGTACAACGCCGACTTTTCGGATACCGATGGCCTGGAGTTTACTGACAACATACACATATACATACTAGCATATTAATCCTTTCTACTCTAGGCACAAGGCCTGGAATTTTGTGGGTGGAGGTTGGTTGATTACATCAATCCCAGTGTGTAACTGGTACTTTATTTTATCGACCTCAAAATGATGAAATGCAAAGTCAACCTCGGCGGAAATTTCAGTTTTAAACAGATAATTTTATTTAAGCCAAGAAAATTGCTTTCGGTAAAATAAGATAAGTCAGGTGCTGGGGCACCGTCTTGAAAGACTCAGTCGAACAAATCGACGCCAGTTATTTATTTTTTTTAAAGCCTGGTACTTATTTTATCGGTTATTTGTTTTCCACCAAACTGCTAGGTTATGTTAACGCAAACAAACCAACAACGGGTGTCAAGGAACGTCACATATATATCAAACCAGAACTTAAATATGTAATTTAAGAATGTCAGTTAAATTCCTTAAGCTCCATAAATGATATCTCACTTAACATTTGATATTTTAAAATGGCGTCTCTGAATGATTTTAAAGAAGAAAAGCCCGGTATATAAAGCAAGAGATTACACAAAGCTTTTATTAAATCTCGTAGGTTGAATATTGGTACAAAACAGAGATAAAGTAGTATATTTAATCGCTGATTTAAGACT
>NC_142946.1:53604808-53607308 GCF_046866305.1 Octopus bimaculoides
GTCGACCTCGGCGGAATTTGAACTCAGAACGTAAAGACAGACGAAATACTCCTAAATATTTCGCCCGGTTGCGTGCTAACGTGTCTGCCAGCTTCCCGCCTTGCCTCCATTATATATTATCGCCTGACCATTGTGTCTTGTCCCAGTTTACGCCTGACCAAACGGGAGCGCGTACTCTCCGCTTTCTGTTGTGACGCGTTCCACTGGTCAGGCGTTCCATTTGCTGTCAACACCCGCTGAATGGAGGGCTGGGTTTGCCGTCGCTGCTGATGCACAAACAGGCGCAGACATGCGCTGAGGCTACTTCATCTCCAGCGCTGCGCTTCCTTGAGCAGCGGTGGCCGCTGTTTTTCAGACAAGATTTCCCATAGCTCGTCTCTTTGATTAAGCTGCAGTCCAGGATCAAGTGTACACTTGGTCCAGGATCAAGTGTACACTTGGTCCATATGCTTTAATTGCCTTTAATATAACCCTTCTTGTGTTAATGTAACCCTACAACCCTGTTGTTGCCGTGTGTGCTTGGTGGGTATGTATTTGTGAACGTATACGCACATGTACATATATATATATATGTATATGTATATCTTTTTATCTTTCTAATCTATCTCTCGCTTGCCCTCCCTCTCTCTATATATATGTGTGTGTATGTGATTGTGTGTCTATAAATATATATATATTCATATAAGCACACACATGCATAAATACATACGTACGTAAATATATATATATATATATATATATATATATATATATATATGTAATTCCCTTATTCGTCTATCTCTCTCTTTCCACTCTCTATCTCACACACTCTTTCTCTTTGTTTATATATCTTCCTGTCTATCTAGCTATCTTTCTGTTTATCTATCTATCTGTCTATCTATCTATCTATTGATCGATCCATCTATCTATCTATCTGTCTGTCTATCTTTCTTTCTTCCCATCTAAATATCAACACGCAGCCTAGTCTCCTTCATCAAGGACTATTTATACGAAACGTGATACTTTGATCATATTTTGGTAAGAGCCCTCTTCACCCCCCCCCACCCCTCACACTGACTACTCCCTAAACAACTTGCCCTTTTGATTGTATCCTAATTTGATAGCTTTTCACTTTGAGGGTCTAATTAAGAAGTAGGTTACAGCCCTGTAATGGCTAAATATTTGTGTGCGAGTGTGTATTTATGTGTATACATAAAACACATGTATGTACACAAGAAATTTTATATACGAGTGTATCTATATGAACTTTTGTGTATGTGTGCGTTTATGCATATACATAGATATGTGAGTGTGCATTTATGTATGTGTATATATATGCATATACTCATATCCATATATATGTATATATATTTATACATATTTAAAGATATATATATATATATATATATATATATATATATATATATATATTATATATATATATATATATATATATATATATATATATATATATATATATATATATATATATATATATTATATATATATATATATATATATATATATACTATATATATATATATACTATATATATATATATATATATATATATATATATATATATATATATATATATTATATATATATACATATATATATATATTATATATATATATTACATATATATATTACATATATATATATATATATATATATTATATTTATATATATATTATATATATATATGTATTATATGTGTATATATATATGTATATATATATGCATACATACAAATACATATATGTACACGCATATGCACACACACATACATATATATATATATATATATATATATATATATGTGTGTGTGTGTGTGTGTGTGTGTGTGTGTGTGTGTGTGTGTGTGTGTGTGTGTGTGGAGGCGCAATGGCCCAGTGGTTAGGGCAGCGGACTCGTGGTCTTAGGATCACGGTTTCGATTTCCAGACCGGGCGCTGTCAGTGTTTATTGAGCGAAGACACCTAAAGCTCCATAAGGCTAACCCTAATCCTACATGAGTATATATATAGATATATATATGTATATATATATATATGTATATATATATATATATATATGTATATATATATATATATATATATATATATATATATATATATATATATATATATATATATATATATATATATATATATATATATATATACACATGTATATGTATACATCTACGCATAAGCGCTCTTGTGTTCACATATATATGTGTATGTATATGTGTGTAAACACTCACTTCCGCACATGTGTGTGTGTGTGTGTGTGTGTATAGATAGATAGGTAGATAGATAGATAGTTAGATATAGATATATACTCCAACATGCATGTATACTTCTCCCTTCTCCTCGCCTCCTATTAGAGAATATTCTAGGAAAATTGCCGTCCACGTTAATAAGATATAATTTCTGGAAACTTTCAGCATTGCCTCTGTCCTGAAAATGTCAACAAGATTTGGGTGACAATATCTTTAAAACAAAACAAACAATAAAGAATTAATCAAAAAAATAGCC
>NC_142946.1:53622308-53624808 GCF_046866305.1 Octopus bimaculoides
CTTCCGTCTTCGGAAATTTAGAGGAGAAAAGAGTCAGTAAATTATCCAGAAGTACTTGGAGACTGGAAGAAAATGGAATTAAATTCTACATCAAATGTAAAATTCTAGAACGCCTCAAATCTTGCCTACAGGGGAAAAGAAACCAGTGTGACTTAGACAATTTCAAGTACGAAAATAATTATATAAACGTTATATCCGAAATGTTCGCTAAATGTAGACATTCGACGTAGAAAATTCATTTTAGAAACTGGAAATACACAAAACCGTATTATGAGAATATCTGAATTTAGTCAACGGCTAATATTTATTTCATATATAGAAAGATAATTGCTCGTAAAAAAAAAAATCAAAGAATAATCCATATCTGTAATCTGTAGTTTTTATACGTATTTTCAAAAAAAAGAAAAAGAAGACATGAGATAAACACAAACAAAAATCCGCCCTTGGCGGACGGTTTTTGCGCAGCGGGGGGGTTTCGTCTAGACCAAACTGATGACTGTTACATGCTGTAAGTAGGAAACTAAAAGTGGAACAGTAGCCACCAACAACAACAACAAAAAATAATATTCGACGATATCACGTCTGGAGTATTATTTCATTCGTGATAACATTTAAAACTAAGTAACTAACGATGCGAGCGCGCGTGTTTGAGTTTGTGTGTATGTTGTGTGCGTGTACATATATATATATACATATATATACATGTATATATAACTCGCTGAACTTAACTGAAACAATATCAAATTAAAATAGTTATCTTTGTACCATTCTAAATGTATATATACACCGTAGGAAATATGCAGCGGTGACTTTTATCTGAGAGTAAATTTCTTCATACCCATGTTGTATTAAAGACACAATGTATATCGAAGTGTCAGGGTAAAGTTGTCAAGAAATATTTTAAGAATATTGACACTTTCAGCTGGAGTATTTTCACCATCAGCCATACCTTCAGCTTTATCTGGTGTAGCATCTAACATTACAAAAGCTCTAATAATTGCTACAGCGTCTTTTCAATCAGCGAGAACAAATAGGAGCATATTGGAAATCTGACTTCCTTTTGCACGACAGGATCTTCCTTATTACGGATACAATTCCTTTGCAGAATCTTTCCAGGTGAGAAAAGCCACGGAACTCTACTTTCACAGACGAATGTTTCCTCTGAAAAGAAACATAAAGATTAATATCTGAGCAGCATTCCGATAGTTGGAGGTAACGTCTTTGATCCTTGTCGCTTATTACTTTTCATTCTAGTTTACAATATTTCTCCATTGGTAGATATATTGGTAGATATATTGGTAGATATATTGGTAGATATATTGGTAGATATATTGGTAGATATATTAACTGAAGCAATCGATATTATAGTCATTAGTCTCTAATCTTAAGTTTACGCGTAACTGATTCAGAGATGAAATTTTTGGAACTAACAGAATCAAAGAGCACTTTTAGAGACGTTTTGTGAAGGGTCAAATGAATGACAGTAGTTTTAATCGTAAAAGATATAAAGGCAAGTGTGACAGAGAAAACAGAGTTCACGGGTGGTTCTTTTGAGGTTCTACAGAAATTTGGAAAGTATCCCATTGGAAAAGGTAGTATTGATGGTTGGGCATCAATACTACCTTTTAGTACGATAATGTCTCGGAAATAATATTGCAGAAGTAACACTTCTTCTGACGGACGACATCAAGCAATACAAGAAGAAACTTTTATTTCAGAACTGAACATTTTTTCCCTCGCCGCTCCCAGAGTCGTTATTACAAGAATTTCTACTACAAGAGCAGCGTTAGAGATATATCAATCTTTCATGAGTATTTACAAAACCCAAGCTTGGTGTTTTATAGCAGGCTGTATCATATTCGAACAGAAGAGTATATGGCCAGAAATAAGACAGGGGCCGATAAAACAAGTACCAGTAGAATACTGAAGTCGATGTAGTCGACTCATCTCAAAATTAGAGACCATTATTCTAGCACACCGGACAAAATCCTTTGTGAAATTTCCTCCATCTTAACACGGTCTGAGTTCAAATTCCGCCTTTTCCTAAAATTTCATGCCTTGCACCTATAGTATGAAGGATTGTTAGTCTGGAAGGATCGTAGGTGTTTAGCAGCATTTCTATCTGTTCTTTCCGTTCTGAGTTCAAATTTTGCTGCGGTCGACTTTGCTTTTCATCTATGTCGGGATTGATTAATTAAAGTACCAGTCAAGTACTCATGTCGATGTAATCGACTTCAAACCTCAAAATTACTGGCCTTAAGCCAAACTTTGAAACACTGGTTGTTGTTGTTGCTGTTGATTTTGCTGTAGTTGTTGTTGTTGTTGTTGTTGTTGTTGTTGTTAGTGAAGAAAGATACTTGGCAAATTGGGGAAATAAATAGTTTGCAAGGTGCCTAGTGGCTGCAATATTTAATATTGTGGCTACGAGGTGGGTTTGGGGGGACGTAGACAGATTAATGGGGGGGGGGGGCTGATAAAGAGAGACGAGGAGAGAAAGAGA
>NC_142946.1:53629808-53642308 GCF_046866305.1 Octopus bimaculoides
TTTTTTCACATATTTCGTTTTGCTAAAATGTAGCTCTGTCTTCCTAGGAAGAATTCGAGTGTTTGAAAAAGAACGAAAAAATATGTTTGTATATATATATATATACATACTTAATACATAATACATTCCAGCATACATCCACACGCATAAACTTATATATAATTCCATGCATACTTGCATACATAATACACACACACGCACACACACACATATATATGTATATATATATATATATGTATATATATATATATATATGTATATATATATATATATATATATATATATATATATATATATATATACACACACATACAAACAGAAGAAATATTTGATGTAATTAGATAATGCCATTTGAATAAATAGTTCCTTATTAAGAAATGGAATAAGAAAAACAGGTCAGTCCTGTTAGATTTGACTCCATTTTGACAGATATTTCTCCACGTCCCCCTCCCCACCTATGTCCAACGCTTCGAACTCTTCCCATCTGCTTCGCTTTCTTTTAATAAACAAAATAATACAGATCTATGTTTGTATATGTACGTACGCATGCCTTTATACACACACACACACATATACACACATATATACATGTGCTTAAGAAGTTGTTACAGCTATTCTTATTGTAGTTATTGTTGTTATTGCTGTCGCTGCTATTTATTATTATTTTTTTTTTTTTGATGTTGTTGTTATCGTTATTGCCTCAATTTTATTTTGGTGTCTTTTTCCGAATTCCTTCGAACGGCCAATTAAAAATTGGTAATTCCAGTGTATGTCTTGTATGTCATTGTTACATCTGTCAGCGTCTCTTGTTGCTGTTATTGCCGTTGTTATCGGTCATCGTCGTCGTCGTGTCTTTAGTTGTTGTTGAGACAGAGGGAGAGAGAGAGAGAGAGAGGGGGGGGGAAAGAGAGACAGAAAGAGGAAGATTACGTGTGTGTTCGCATAACATACATTCTTGCAGATATATCATAAAAACAGGAGCGTGTATGTCTTCATGAAAACCAACCCACACATACACACACGCATGCTTGCATATTTATACAAATATGCACACAAACATACAGGCACATATATATATATATATATATATATATATATATATATATATATATATACATACACACATATATATATAGTGAATTGAAAAAAAAACAAAGGGAAAAAGAAAAGTAAGTAAAACAAACGTGAAGACGTCGCACGGGTAATGTATTAATAAAACGCTCACAGAAAGTAGAGAGTAGTTGCTTTACGTTTCGAGCACAGCTCTTTTTCGGAAACAGACAAGTCCAAAGGGAAAGAAGGAAAAAGGATGAAAAAATATCGCCGACAGCCCACGTGAGATTACATTTCTGAAATGACTGGAAGTAGAAGGGATGAAGTGAAAGTGCTTTCTGGGACAAGAGAGTGTGAAGATGGTCGGTATGTGTGTGTGCGTGTGTGCGTGTGTGCGTGTGATATATGGTTGATAAAACCTTTAAGATTTATAATACAATTTTCAAAATGATATCTGGCTGTCATGAGAAACGCCATATTGAAACTTTGTATTTGCATTAGGTTTGGTGGATTTCACTGTTGTTATTATTACTTAACCAAACAATTGCCCCGATCAGGATCTCCTGTGAGCAAAGGCATTCCAGTAAAAACCATCTCGTATCAATGTAGCTTTTTTTCCTTCCTTTACTTGTTTTATTTGTATCATAGATTTCGGCCATGCTGGGGCATTGCCTTGAAAGCTTTCGACGAAGAAATTAACTCCATAATTTTTTCTTTAAGCCTGGCGCTTATTCTATGGATTTTATTTGTTTCTTTTTGTTTTTTGCTTTTCACTTTATTTTTGCCAAACCGCCAGATTACGAAGACGTAAACAAACACTAGTTATCTGGCTGTTAGTTGATGACAAACACAACAAAAAAACAAAAGCACGCATATGTATGTATGTATGTATGTATGTATGTATGTATGTATGTATGTATGTATGTATGTATGTACGTTATGTATGTATGAATGAATGCGTGTATAGTTCAAATTATCAGAAAACAAAAGACGAATGCAGGTGAAGGAACAACAAGCAGGTGTGTTAGTTTAGCTGTCTATTTTTCTTTCTTTACATTCTTCAATATACATACATACATACATACATACATATATATATATATATATATATATATATATATATATATATATATATATATATATATATATATTCCTTTATTCCTTTATTTGTTTTAGCCGTTTGACCGCGGACATGCTGGAGCACCACCTTGAAGGGTTTTAGTCGAACAAATCAAAGGACTTATTCTTTGTAAACCTGTACTTATTCTATTGGTCTCTTTTGCCAAACCACTAGATTACGGGAACATAAACATACTAGCATCGGTTGTCAAGCGATGGTGAGGAGACAAACACAAACACGCACACACACACACATACACACACAAATATATATATATATATATATATATATATATATATATACGACGGGCTTCTTTCAGTTTCTGTCTACCAAATCCACTCACAAGCCTTTGATCGGGCCAAGACTATAGTAGAAGACTCTTGCCCAAGGTGCCATGCAGTGCGACTGAACCCGGAACCATGTGGTTGGCAAATAAGCTTCTTACCACACATATATGATTAAGTATGAGTTTGTATGTGATTATATGTGTGTGTGTTCGCACATGTACGTATGTATGTATCTGTGTGCGACTCAGTTCCTCTATGTATATACTAAACAGCACGTACAATAATATACTTTCAATTTTTTAAATTCTCAAATTTTATTTATAATTTTTTTAAAAAATTCTTTACATTTGATATTTCCAGGAATTTCGTGTTGTTGTTCCTGTCATTATTGTTATTGTTATTGTCGTCGTTGTTCGTGTTATCTTTGTTGTTGTTGTCGCCGTCTTTTATTTTTTTAACCATTGTCCCCATAACAGATTGGAATTCCAACTATGTCTTGGGTACATGAACTTTGCGTTGATATTAATATTACTAAATATTTCCACTAAGGGTATACATTGCACCCGTTTCTCATGTAAATAGTTTTATCATTCAATTAATTTTTTTTTTATGTTGTCTTTTTGTGCAGTTATCGTTTATTTATTTTTTATCTCCTTTCTTATTTGACATTTAAAAAAAAAAAAGTTTATTTTCTTTTATTTACATACATTTTGTGGAGCTTTCTTTCTAAACTGCTTATGCATACACACACACACACAAAAATATATATAAATATCTCAAAAGCTCTATCTATACAGACACACAATATGCTTGCATATATGAGCACACATTTATACATACGTACATGTATATATATATATATATATACACACATATATATATATTTATATATATATATATATATATATATATATATATATATATATATATATGTATATATATATATATATATATACACATATATACATATATATATGTGTGTGGTATATATATATATATATATATGTATATATGTATATATATATATGTGTGTGTATATGTATATATAGGTATACATATATGTATATATATATATATATGTATATATATATGTATAAATACATATATATATATATATATATATATATATATATATATATATATATATATATATATATATATATATATATATATATATGCACACACATGCACACCCATTTATCTCTGTCTATTTCTATTACTATGTATGATAAAGTAGGAATTAATATATGATAGTATTAAGTTAAACTATGAGATTTTTTTTATGTGGTTTGGACTCACGTACACCAATTCACTCAAGTACACACGGAATCAGACACAGACACAGAAGCGTACATACATAGGCACACACACACACAGACACACAGATACACACATGCATACATATACACGGATGACGATTAAAAGAGAAAGAAAATACGCACGAGAAAGAGAGAGATAAAGATAGATAGAGACAGACAGAGAGAGAGAGAGAGAAAGAGAAAGAGCTTGCGCGCGCACGTGTGTGTGTGTAAGGGAGAGAAAGAAATTTTGACTCTATATGGTGGGAGGAGTTACCTCAATCCTTTCTATATTAACCAAAATGAAGTAGATTGACAAATTTATTTTTCGAACCAGTGGAAGACACGCGAGATGTCGAAATATTGTTCCCAAAATAACAAATGGCACTCTTTGTTATCTTGAGAACAATATTTCGACATCTCGCGCTTGTATTTGATTCTCATGACAATTATTCGACATATTCTTATAAGTTTTTATTTCCATGGTAACTTTTTCTCATATAAAACAGAACTTTTATGTAAAAATTTAGCGTAATGAGCGGGCATGGCAGAGTGGTTACGAAGCTTGCATTGCAAACACGGAGTTTCAGGTTCAGTCTCACTGCGCGGAAACTGCTGTGCGAAGCTGACTAATGAGTTGTGAGCGAATTTGGTAGGCAGAATCGTGTGAAGGCTCGTGGTGTATGTGTACGTGTGTGTGTGTTTGGGAGTACATTTATATACATACATATCACATCATTGGAGAGCCACGTATGGAGCTTAAGAGAAACAGGAACGCTATACATAATTAAATGGAAGCTCCTTGAACAACTGGGGACTTATATAAATGGGAGCAAACGGCATAAGCTTTGCTTGGTTGAGAGAGCAAGAATCATGAATTGAAACTCGCTCCAGCCGGGGAAATTTTTAAACTCCAGGGAAGAAGTATTTAGTCAATGCTCACATTTAAAACGTTTCCAACTACAAGCTTGGAATTCCCCATTCGTTGAATAGACCTACCGCAACTTCTTCGAATATCATTACGGCTAGAGTCGATGCAAGGAGGTTAATCCCTTCCTGTCTGCATTAACCCTACGCGGACAAATATTTTTTTGTTTACAAAATTAACTAACCACGTTGTAGTTCTACGTTCGGCTATTTGAATCTGATAAGTCACCTATACTACTATATGCTTTATAGTTGCGAAACCATTGGTTACTTTATGATCGGCCATAACAATTAACTTCCTAAAAAACATATATTACTGCTCTAATGCTTTAAGGTGGTTCACTACCAGTGTCGATATGGACTCTGAGGGTCCATATAAGATTTGCAGGGTGAGAATGTTCCACGTCTGCAAAATGGAAAGCTAGGGAACCACAATAGTATTTTAAAGGCCCCTGAGAAACTTTTGCTTTAGATGTATGTAATATTGCAAGAAACAGATAGATCTTTTTCTCTAGCATTTTACATAGTTCAGCCTACACTACTTGATGTGTGAAAACGAAAGTAGAAATTTTGTGTAAGAAGTTTCTATAAAACTGCTTTTTTAATATCGAATGGCTATAGGGGTCCACCAGAATAAAATAGTAATCAAAGGGGTCCACATAGATAAAAATTGGTTGGAAACCCCTGCTTTAGAGTGTGCTTCTGTTTCGGATAAACACAAATGGCATTTAAAAGTTATGATTCTTGTTATATATATATATATGGGAGGGAGTATGTATATATGTATGTATATATATATATATATATATATATATATATATATATATATATATATATATATATATATATATATATATATATATATATATATATATATATATATATATATGTATGTATATATATATATACGCCATCCAACCGACTAACCATCCTTCTTCTATCTATCTATCTATCTATATATATATATATATATTTGAAGGTTTGGAGGTGATGTACAGAAATTATATAGAAAAAAATTAAGGTACTCAGAAATCTGGATGTTTGTACATTTACAGATTTTTATTAATGTCACATATTAAATATAGCGCTTTTCACCTAGTCGTGTAGGATTTTCAAATCCTACACGACTAGGTGAAAAGCGCTATATTTAATATGTGACATTAATAAAAATCTGTAAATGTACAAACATCCAGATTTCTGAGTACCTTAATTTATATATATATATATATATATATATATATCTGACTGTCTCTATTCATTTAACTGCTTAACAATCTACGTACTTATCTATCTGTTTAACAGTCCACCTACCTACTTAGAAACTTATCTATCTTCCTGCCAATCAATCATCGACCACCATATTCAATACAGTATTTACGCCACATTTCCTGGAGAGTGTCTGTACAGATTGGGATATTTCTACCACAGTAATGCCATCTCATTTGTCATCGCAATACGGTTTCCGGTGTCCATTCTTATATAGATACATGCATTAAAAAAACATATACTTAGGCATCTACGCATACAGAACACTAGCAGCTGTATATACATGTAAGCACTTACATGTATATACATACATGTGTGCATGGATACATACATGTGTGCATGGATACATACATAAAATATATATTTACAGGCATACATGCACTTATCTGACTATCTATCTATCTACCTATCTATCTATCTATCTATCTATCTATATATATATATATATATATATATGTATATATATATATATATATATATATATACATATATATATATATATATATATATAGAGAGAGAGAGAGAGAGAGAGAGAGAGAGACAGAGAGAGACAGAGTGAGAGACAGAGAGAGAGAGAGAGAGAGAGACAGACAGACAGAGACAGACAGATAGACAAACAGACATAGAGACATACTTACACGAATACATACATACATGCATGCATACATACATACATCAATACATACATACATATGGGCAGGCAGGGCTGTATTGTTAAGAAGCTTGCTTTGCAACCGCGTGGTCTCGGGTTCAGTTCTACTGTGCATCATCCTGGACAAGAGTCTTTTATTACAACCCCAGGCTGACCAATGCCTTGTGAGTGAATTTGGTAGATGGAAACTGTGTGGAAGCCCGTCGTTTACGTGTGCGTGCATATTTGTGTCTGTTTGTCACCCCCTTCCTACATTCACTTGATATCTCACGTTGGCTTTTGTACGTCCCTGTAAAATAGACGTCTATAACAAGTATTAGACAAAACAAATTATTCATCTACAATCCTTCAAACCGCTGCCCCAGCCTGGCCGCAATCTAATAACATTGAAAGAAGTGAAAGCAATGACATTGAAGAAAGTGAAAGTTAGAAAACTATATACACGTGTATGTGTGTGTTTGTGTGTCTGCGTGCGTGCGTGCGTGTTTTTGTGTACATGCGTATGTACATACATACATACATACATACATACATACATGCTTGCATATACACGTGTGTGTGTGTGCGTGCACATGCGTGTGTAATTAATATACATAGTTTGACATAAAATTATTTAAACATTAACCGGGAAAAACGCACTCAATACGTATATATAAAATATATATTCAGCAAAATATTCGCATCATTTCAGTATTAACATTTCTGCCATGTCCATGAACACGCAGCGTTCCCTTATCATTTACTGTTGATATAATATATCGTAATCTAATATAATATACAGTAATAATAAAGACTGGGAACCAGTGAAATTGCTCTGCTTATCTCACACAGAAGCCTCTCCAGTTCATTTGATTCATACAATAAAGAGATGCATCTGGCTTCGGGACATGAACATTATGACGTAATCTCTATTATTAGTTGGAATGGAAGCCCCACTCTAAACCTCCGATTGGCAGATAATTTGGTTGGGTCAGGATGGAATGAACTTTGTGAAAGAACATTGCTTATGGTTAAGAAGCTTGCTTCTCTACAACATGGTTCCGGGTTCGTTCCCACAGCGTTGCATCTTGGGCAAGTGTTTTCTTCTATAGCTTCAGGCTGACCAAAGATTTGTGAGTGGATTCGGCTGAGGGAACGTGGCTTGGTGGTTAGGGTATTCGGCTCTCGATTGCAAGGTCGCGAGTTCGATTCCCGGCCGCGCGTTGTGTCGACCATATGGAAGCTTTTTACTGATCCAAGCAGATCAAAACACCATCACAGCCTGATTAAATTACCATCCTCAGGATTTATCCTATGAAAAAGATGGCACAAAAAAAAACAAGTGAATATTGAGGAAAAGAAAAGGCACAGCAGACATTGTCGTGTTCATCCTCCAAATAACATCACAATTTCGACACCAACCGACAATATTGTTCAATTTGGCATCGACCCCCCCCCCCAGGTCTTACTTTTTGTAAGCCTAGTACTTATTCTATCGGTCTCTTTGGTCCAACCGCTAAGTTACGGGGACGTAAACACACCAACATCAGTTGTCAAACAATGGTGGTGAGACAAACACAGACACACAAATACATATATATATATACAACGGGCTTCTTTCTGTTTCCGTCTTTTTAAGCCTAGTAGTTATTCTATCGGAACTCTTTTGCCCAACCGCTAAGTTACGGGGACGTCTACAGCTTCCGTCCACCAAATCCACTCACAAAGCTTTGGTCGGCTCGAGACCATCGTAGAAGACACTTACCACACAGCCACTCCTGCGCAACAAATTGCAGAGCTCTCGTTTCTCGTCTCCTACAGAAAGAACATCCACGATAACAGTAAATATAACAGCGTATATCTTCTATGAAGACAATTGTATGAATATATATGTCTTTTTAGACAGACACTGCGACGCTACTAAGTTGTCCGAAGTTGTATACATTACAATTCAAACACACACGGACCCAAATCAAGCCATTTGTCAAACAAGTACGACGAAGAGGACCGTAAAGATGAAATAATATGATGTAGTCCTGGAGACGAAGCCATTAAAAGTGAATAAATTCTATTTTGTTCTCTCTCATATTATAAATGTTGATATAACCTTTCTTTAAAGAAAAAGAAAACGACTATCAGATCTATATCTTTCTTTCTTTCTTTCTTTCTTTCTTTCTTTCTTTCTTTCTTTCTTTCTTTCTTTCTTTCTTTCTTTTTCTGTCTGTCTTTCTTATCGCTTGTCTGTTTATCTTCTATCCTTCCTTTCCCGTTTTCTTTTTTTCCTTTCATCTCACTGTTTGACTGTTTGTCCATCTTCTCTCTCTCTCTTTATCTGTCTATTTATCAATCTCTCTGCGTAAATACACACACATATATATGTATTTATTAAATTCCATATGTAAATATGTATGTATGTATGTATATATAAATATGCATATATATATATATATATATATATATATATATATATATATATATATATATATATATATGCATGTGTGTGTATATATATATACATATATATATATATATATATATATATATTTAGTATGTATATATATGTACGTATATATATATATATATGTGCGTGTGTATGTGCATGTGTGTATGTGTATGTGTTCGTGTGTGTATGTGCGTGTGTGTATACCGTTTTCTTACTGATCAATGACTTTCTAGAATTTCATAGATGATCCATGGTTTGTTTCACATTGTTTTCATATTCAGGACAGAATATGGCATAAGGTACCTTTTTCTGGAGTCCTGAATATGAAAACAATGTGAAACAAACCATGGATCATCTATGAAATTCTAGAAAGTCATTGATCAGTAGACCTTCCAAACAACACCAAACTGCTCGTTGTGATGAATGCGTTAAGGACCAAGTATCACATGTCTGTTAGCACCAGTCACCTCAGTGACTTCTACTCGCGGCTGGACCCAAAACGCAGAAGTACCGCAAAACTGTCGACAAAGCAACCACAACAACAACAGCAGTCACGATCAACTGCAACAGAAGTCACACACAGACTAACACCCGCGTACGACAGGAGATTACCGCTGCCGTAAATAGGAATGCTCTCCTAACTACATCAACACAAACACACAGACACACTCATACACACAAGGATATCAACAAATCTACATACTCCACCTCCACCTCCTCCTCCTCCTCCTACTCCTACTACTACTACTACTACCACCACCACCGCCGCCACCACCACCACCACCACTACTACTACTACTACTACTACTACCCTTTCGTCTCTTCTGACTGCTCCAATTTCTCATCAAATATCAGGAAGAAGTAAGACGTGGAAACGTTCCCTTAAAGGGCAAAACGAAAAGTACATCAGTCGGTTATCCAATTCCGAATAAGAAAAGAAGAGAAAGATTGACGAAATGCCAAAGAGCCCTTAGCAACCCCAGCCATCCACCACAACCAATCGAATCTACTACCATCCCCATCACCATCACCATCACCACAACAACACCAACAACATTAACAATAATAATTAAATCTGCGACCACAAGAGAAGCTAACATGGATTTAGACAGATTGCATCGTGTCCTGCAGGTCATAATCTAACCGATAAGAATACATATACAGTCCAGTTACTGGCAGTTAAATACTTTGTTTCCTGTTTACAGCGATGAGCTTAACGTGTAAGTTAAATGGTTGTTGACGAGAAATTCAGAATAGAATCGATAGAGTTTAGCGAGCAGCGAAAACAATATAAAAGGAGAACTAGTTAAGCATGTAGACAAACCGCTTAGGATGGTTGTGGAGAAATGGAACCACGAGCTTTCCCTTTGTGTGAGTCAGCTCTTGGAATAAATCGCCCTATCGATCACGATCGATGCATGCTATTTGATCCTAACCAGATTTATCTGATTTTTAGCAACTTATTCTCCGTGTTTTGTGTTTTTATTTTATTATTTATTTATGTACGGCGACAAACTTCCAAAATCGTTACATTGTGAGTTCAAATGGCGCCGGCACCGACTTTGCTTTTCATCTTTTTCATCCTTTTCATCGCTACAATAAAAAGTACCAGTTGAGTTGTTGTTGGCACTCCGTCGCTTACGACGTCGAGGCTTCCAGTTGATCCGATCAAGGGAACAGCCTGCTCGTGAAATTAACGTGCAAGTGGCTGAGCACTCCACAGACACGTGTACCCTTAACGTAGTTCTCGAGGATATTCAACGTGACACAGTGTGACAAGGCTGACCCTTTGAATTACAAGCACAACAGAAACAGGAAGTCAGAGTGAGAGAAAGTTGTGGTGAAAAAGTACAGCAGGGATCGCCAACATCCTCTGCCGGAGCCTCGTGGAGCTTTAGGTGTTTTCGCTCAATAAACACTCACAACGCCCGGTCTGGGAATTGAAACAGCGATCCTATGACCACGAGTTCGCTGCCCTGACCACTGGGCCATTGCACCTCCACTACCAGTGGAGTACTGCTGTTGATATCAACTTGTCTCCTCCATTCAAGAATGCTAACCCTGTTCGGAAATTAGAAAGATTTAATTTTAGTTAAAGCTAGAGACTGAATACGGTAAGCTTCCTTGCCTACCTCCCCCCTCTGCCATAACTATCACCAGGAGAGAAGGACTGTTGGTAAAGACTGATAACTTCTGCTGAGGTACTGAAGGTCGTGTCTGGTCGTGCAAGAGGCAAATCCTCGGGTTTGGATGGCCTACTCTAAAGCTTTTTCTACTTCTACAAACCGAACTTGACTCGTGCGGTTCTTAGCAGCAGACATCAATAAGAACTGACGAAAGACGCGAACAAGATTTGGGCCAAAGTCGTCGCCAAATGTTTGACGCTTGTCTTTGTTGCAACTGTCATCAGATTTACGAATACTTTCAGCGCTTCCATTGCAGTTGTTGTTGATGCTGTTGTTCTCGTTGTTCTCGTTATTGTTATTGTTGTTTTCGTCGTCGTTGCCGTTGCTGTGACTACCGTTGTCGCTGTTTTTGACGTCGCTATCGTCGTTGTAGTCAATGTTGTTGCTGTTGTTGTCGTTGGTATTGGTGGTGGTGGTGGTGGTGGTGGTGGTGGTATTGCAATCAAAGTTGGTGACGTTCTGATATGTTTCCCGCCGTTTTCTTGCTTCTTCAGCCATTCCTGCTGTCATCACTCTCTACAGCTACTTATTTCCATTTATGCTTCTACTCTGGTTGTTTTTGTTGATGTTGATGTTATTGTTACTGATGTGATTGCTGCGACTGTTGGCATTGTAGCTGTTGTTGTTGTTGTTGTTGTTAAATATGTTGTTTTATATCATAACTGGTTTTCATGTTACTTTTTAAAACAGTTAACACCGCGACTGTTATTGTTGTCATTGCTATTACTGTTGTTGTTGAGGTGTTGCTGTTGTTGTTGTTGTTGTTACAGGTGCTCTTGTTCTTGTTCTTGTTGTATTGGTTGTTATTTTATGATAGTGGCGCCGTTGTTATCGCCGTTGTTCTTGTTGTGGCTGTTGTTTTTTTTTCGGGGGTAGCGGAGTGAAAGGTCAAATGACTTGGTGTGAGTGAATGCTATGCATGTTTCTCATGATTTCATCAGACAACACCACATGCCAAAACTGTAGACAAACATACAGGCACATACTCACACACACACACAAACACACACACACACACAAACACACATACACACATACACACACAAACACCCACACGTACACACACATAACCGTACGCAGTCATTCTCTCTCTCTGTCTTTCTCTTATCTGTTGGTGCTCATGTATCGTACGTCTCTGTCTGTCACTTTCTCTATGTATAACCATTTTTATGTGTGTGTGTGTATGTATGTATATATATATATGTGTGTATATATATATATATATATATATATATATATATATATATATATATACATATATATATATACATATATATATATACATATGT
>NC_142946.1:53647308-53654808 GCF_046866305.1 Octopus bimaculoides
CAACATTTCATTGAAACTGTTTAGAGTATCGACCATCAACGGTCACAACAAACACCAAATCACAATTCTAGGGCCTCCACTGGTCAATGTTGACTGTGCATCTGTAAAACCAGACCGGGGCGAAATTTTTCTAAGGTTGAAGATGACGTCAATTACAACAATAACGAGCTCGACATTCTAGAAATAGCAGCTAAATCTCCCATCAAATCGCACAGAATAGTCTTCGAAAAATGGGAACACACACATGAGACAATGTAGTCCAATGTTTGAAAAGATAAATAAAAAACTAAATAAAAAGTTAAAAGATAAATCGGGAGGACCACATATGGAATATATTTAATCATAGGTCTATTCGGGCGAAGAGGATCTAAAATAATACTCGCACCACCACCACTACCATCGCCACCGGCCACCAGTATGACCATCTCCAGAAAACTGACAACACCACCGCCAATAACACAGCGAATAATTAACATAATTAACACCACCACCAGCAACGGTACCACCCCCATCATAACATAACGACAACAACGACATGAATACCACTATAGACCACTAATAACCTACCCACCACCACCACCATCGCCAGTATATATATATATCAGCAACACTAACACCATCAACATCAACAACGACAAACACCATCACAAGAACTTCAGTACATATCAACAACACATCGCCACCATCAGCAACACCACCAGCTACCAACACCACAGCTAGTACCACGACGACCACCGCCATCACCACCACTACCACCACCACAACCACAACCAAAACAACAACTACTACTACTACTACTACTACTACTACTACTACTACTACTACTACTACTACTACTACTACTACTACCATCACTACCACTATGAACCAATAACCCTACTTATGTCAATTAACTCACTTCATTTTCAAGTACATTTCCTTTAATTATGTTAGTGTGTATGTACGTGTGTATATGTACGTGTTTATGTTTGAGTGTGAGTATGCGTGTGTGTGTATGAGAGAGAGAAAGAGAGAGACAGACAGACAGTGTGTGTATGTGCATGTCAGTATGTGTGTATGTATAAAAATGCATATTTGTCATTGTACGTGCCTATGTGTGACAATGCGCTTTGTGCACGTGTGTGTATGTGTGTGTGTATATACATGTATTAGTATGGATGAAAGTCTCTGTAAGAATGTGTGCCCATGTATGTGTGTCAGTGTGTAACAAGTATGTGTGTCAATATGTGCGTATGTGTATAATTAATGTTTGTATTTCACTATTTGTTTGTCTGTCAATGTATGTCAATGCGTGTATATGTCTGTATCGGTGTGTGTGTGTGTGTGTGTGTGTGTGTGTGTGTGTGTGAATGTACACGTGTGACAATGTTTCGCTGTGAGCATTGTATTGTATATACGTGTATGTGTGAATATCAACCTCTGTGTATGTGTATATCAGTGTGTCTGTGTGTGTGAGAGAGAGAGTGTGTGTGCGTGTGTGTGTGTTCATATGGGTGCGCTCGCATAATAATGAATTCTTTCGATTTTTAGGCAGTTACCGCGATTCAAGTAATTAAACGGGTATTTTATTTTATCAACCCCGAACAAGTGAAAAGCAACGTCATTGAAGTCAGGGTACAAAGAGCCGGAATAAATGCATCATCTTCGCCTTGTTCTTAGTGTTTGTGGGACTGTTTTATGCACTGTTCAGTTACTTCTTAAACACCCTCGGTAACATGCTGGTTAATATCATAACATAGTTTTAAGATGTACGTAAACGTTACGCACTTGTATAATTCTTAACCAGGCAACATCAGTCCAGGTGACCTGGGGAGTCGAGAAAATATTTCACTCTTCAAACATTCACAAGTGATGTTTTACAGTACGCTATAATGTGACTATGAAGAGAATGTGATATACGGACTTCTCAAATCATAAGAATGGTTTTCATCTGGTTCTGATGTTGTTTCTTTAAACAGCAGTACTTAATTTTGGAGAAAACACATTTATATTTTTTATGTTTTTCCATTTCTCTAGAGTATTGGTAGATATGAAAAATTTTGAATATCTTGCCAGAAATTTGTAAATGTTTGCTTACAAGAATTTTACTGTGTTCCAGGTGGTGTATTTGTTTATGTATCTTCGCTTGTTCACATAGTTAGTTCCAGTGTGGCTGATGTAATTTTCCTAATTGGAACGAACAAGTTAAGCAATATATAACTGCACTACCTTCTCTGCTCATGCATGTTTGTAATACCATCTAAAGGTATGTATATATATATATGTAAGTGAATGTGTGTGTGTGTGTGTGTGTGTGTGTGTACAAGCATATATATATATAAATAGAATCTTTAACTAATTTCAGCTCAAGCGCTGCGGCCATGCTGGAACAGCGCTGTTAGCTTCGATGCACCTTCACTACATGAAACCTCTGGTATATGGCATTTTGTAAATGATAGAGTTTGATGGTGCTGCCTTCATCTGCGTTTCCTGGTGTGTGCATATATATATATATATATATATATATATATATATATATATATATATATATATATATATATATATATATATATATATATATATATATATGTATGTATGTATATGTATATATATCATATATACTGCGTTATTTTCACTCCAGCTGTTGTCTCAAGTGAGTATATTGATACAATTGAAATATTTTCGGACACAAATAATTAAATGATACAGGAATACGATATCTTTTAGATAGCATTAGATGCAACGTGTGAAGTGCGAATTGTATGACACTTATAACGCGACATATGTTTCACTTTGAAATTTTAAGTGTCTTGGTCAGGAACACGAAATACAATGTCATCAACAGGATACAAAATCGTTGACCTCAAAACCTTGCCATTACTACTACTACTACTACTACTACTACTACTACTACTACTACTACTACTACTACAACAACTACCACCACCACCACCACCACCACTACTACTACTACTACTATTATTACTACTACTACTACTACTACTACTACTACTACTACTACTACTACTACTACTACTGAATAATAATAATAATAATAATAATAATAATAATAATAATAAAACAACACTATGTACAAATCGAAATATATGGTACCCTAGGCATATATGGTACCCTAGGCATAACACCTACATGAACTTCTAACTTGTCTCTTGAGGTCTCTGGGTGGGACTTGGATCCAACTTGTACAAATGCAAAGCAAAAGTCAAACATAAAATAATAATAATAATAATAATAATAATAATCATAATAATAATAATAATAATAATAATAATAATAATAATAATAATAATAATAATAATAATAACAGCAACAACAACAACAATAATAGTAATAACAATACTTCATGCCTTTCTCTACTCCTTACATCTTTCCTTCCTATTGTTTTAGCTCAGCCGTAGGTACTCACGCCATTTTTATTTCATCAAAACGTAGCATTGCAGCGGATGTGAACAATTAAGTGACCGATCACGTGGCAAGTAAACGCCATTTTGTTAAAATATCAAAATACTATTGCTTTAGAAAATATAGGTCAAGAGAAATTTACCGTTCTAACTATTTGGTCATGTTTAGTTTTGTGTTTTGTTTTCATATTTCATTTTCCTTTTATTTCAGATTTAAAGCTAAAAGTTTACTAATCGCACGAGGGAAAAAAAAGTCACAAGTACATGAAACAGCTTATATGTGTGAGTGTGAGTGTGTGTGTGTGTGTGTGTGTGTGTGTGTGTGTGTGTGTGTGTGTGTGTGTGTGTGTGTGTGTGAGTATGTGTGTGCACTATGTGTGTGTGCATATATATACATATTTATATACGTAGATATATAGAGAAAGAGCCATAGATAAACATGTTTATGTACAGGGGTTGGACACAATAATGGAAACACCTTAAAATTTCAAACAAATTTATTTTAATATGGGGTAGGACCGCTTTGGCAGTAGTTACAGCTTGAATTCTACGATGTTTGGACTCGTGCAAGGTTTGAATTGTTTCCAAAAGAATTTTTGTCCATTCTTCCGCTAAAACAGTCTCCAGTTCTTGTAGTGATGATGGTGGAGGATATCGACTCCTTACTTGATTTTCTGAACTGCGCCATAAATGTGTGACCCAACTCAAATAAACATTAACAACTGTATGACGTGAGGGCTAAGAGGAAATGAAAGTGTCACGTTTGGAGTTTGCAACTGACCACTATACTGATAGGTAACTGGACAGAATAAATTTACAATCTATAAATGTCTTTGAATAACCAGTCACTTGTGCGTAATTTGAACTCAGAAAGTAAAAACGAAAGAAATGCCGTTAAGCATTTTGTCCGGCGAGCTAACGATAACGCCAGCTTACCACCTTCTTAATAATATTCTATATTGGTTTCAAAATTAGGCACAAAGCCATCAATTTCGAGGAAAGGGATAGATAAATTGATTACGTTGCCCCCACTACTCAACACGGACTTATTTTATCGACTCTGAATAGATGAAAGGTATTGTCGACATCGGCAGAATTTGAAAGTAATACTCTTACTTTTTTACTCTTTTACTTGTTTCAGTCATTTGACTGCGGCCATACTGGAGCACCGCCTTAATAGTCGAGCAAATCGACCCCAGAGCTTATTCTTTGTAAGCCTAGAACTTATTCTATCGGTCGCTTTTGCCGAACCGACCGCTACGTTACGGGGACGCAAACACACCAGCATCGGTTGTCAAGTGATGCTGGGGGACAAACAGACACACAAACACACAAACACACACACACACAAACACACACACACACACACACACATACACACACACACACACACACACACACACACACACACACACACACACATATATATATATATATATACAGATATATATATATATATACACACATACATATACGACGGGCTTCTTCCAGTTTTCGTCTACCAAATCCACTCACAAGGCTTTGGTCGGCCCGAGGATATAGTAGAAAACACTTGCCCAAGGTGCCGAGCAGTGGGACTGAACCCAGCACCATGTTGTTGGTAAGCAACCTACTTACCATACAGTCAAATTGACTACAAATTACTTCATAGGATACGTAAAAGTTTCGGTATCTATTCACCATGTCGGCTGCAAACGAAGTAAATACCGTTAACTGCTTATCCTTACAATATGTATACCTGTTTTAGAAAAGAACGAGGGGAGGAGGGGAAATATGAAGGAAAGAAAGAAAGGCAGAAAGAAAGAAAGAAAGAAAGAAAGAAAGCAAGAAAGAAAAAAAGAAAGAAAGAAAGAAAGAAGGCAAGAAAGAAAGAATGGGAAGAGAAAGATAGAAAGAGGGAACAATGTGAAAAAGAAAGAAAAAAGGAAAAACGAAAGATAGAATAAGAAAGAAGGAAAGAAAACAATTTGGTTAATATCATCAAGAATAAGTAGAAATTATGAAATAATTTACGAGGGACAGTATGACGAGGATGATAAGAGAGAGAGAGAGGGGGGAGACAGACAGACAGACAGACAGACGGACGGACGGACGGACTGACAGACAGACAAACAGACAGAGAGGGAGGGAGGGAGAGAGACAGAGACAGAGACAGACAGACAGACAGACAGACAGACAGACAGACAAGAAGAAGAAGAAGAAGAACAAGAAGAACAAGAACAAGAAAGAGGAGAGAGGGAAGAAGCAAAGAAAAATGATGAAGACGATGACGTTGATGATGCGGATTGAAGTAGATGATGAGGGATAATGATGATGAGGACGATGATGATTATGACGATGATGAATATGATAACGATGATGACAGTGTGCAAGCGGAACTCTCACGTTTACATCCTGTGTGTATATAGATAGGTCCATTGTTACGTCCACCAATTACTTGTCAGAGTCTGGCAAAACCTTTCACAACTGGCATCAACTCATTTATTACAATCGACAATAAAATAGCAGTTCCATTCATCAACCTTCCCTCCTCTCTCTCCTTCTCTCCTCTCTCTCCTTCTCTTCTCTCTCCTTCTCTCCTCTCTCCTTCTCTTCTCTCTCCTTCTCTCTTCTCTCTTCTTCTCTCCTCTCTCCTTCTCTCCTCTCTCTCCTAGTATCTGCCTCTCTTTGTCCACGTCTCTCAATCTCGATCTTTTTCATGCTCTCTATCTCTCTCTCTCTCTCTCTCTCTCTCTCTCTCTCTCTCTTTCTGCATTTATATGTATATATATATATATACACGCACGTATCTATATGAGCTATATTTATAAACATAGCTCTATAACTAGATAGTTATATATATATATATATATATATATATATATATATATATATATATATATATATATATATATATATGTAATATATAATATATATATATAATATATATATATGGTGGTGGTGGTGGTGGTGGTGGTTGTGGTGATGGTGATGGTGATGATTCTAGTGGTGGCAATGATGGTTGTAGTGGTGGTGGTGGATGTGATTGTGCTGAGAACGAAAGCCGAGAACATGTTATGCATGTGGTTTGTAGCATGATGTGTTGCAGTGAGTTCTGGTATTTCTCCCTTATCTTTCTTCCAGCATGTTTCGTTTGTAGAAAGCCTATACCTACATCAAACGTCTCTATAAACACGCTTTGATTGCTTACGGAATAATTATTGTGTTTATTTATGTATTCGAAATGAAAGATAGATCGTCTTACCGAGCAAAGAGACGGCGATACTATGGGTTCAACAATTGGATTACTATGTAACAATTTTAGACGAATACAGAATTACCTGTAATTCTTTTATCATTATTCATGAATTAACTACTAAGATTTATCAGCGTAAAATAGCGTTAGACTTTATAAACAGAACAACTGATCTAGTATATTTTCTGTTTTCTACATCGAAGTATGATAGTAATACCGTGCTTGACTTTGTGAGAATACCTTCATGGCTCCTAGCTAGAAGCTCTCCTATATCGTCTATGTGTTCATATATTTTTGTATTTTATGTATTATTTTTTCTCCCGTTTCTCTTCCACCCCTATCACCCTATTGAGCAGAATATTTGCTGTAGCCTATCTTTTATACCATGACAAAATATGTACGTGATAACACTTCCAATCAGTTAAGATCAGAAACCATGAGAACCACTGCCTGGTACTGCATCTATTATTATTATTACTATTATTGAGGCGCAATGGCCCAGTGGTTAGGGCAGCGGACTCGTGGTCATAGGATCGCGGTTTCGATTCCCAGACCGGGCGTTGTGAGTGTTTATTGAGCGAAAACACCTAAAGCCTTACGAATGCCTTATGAGTGAATTTAGTAGATGGAAACAGCGCAGAAGCCTGCCGTGTATATATATATATATATATATATATATAAAGAAAGAGACATAAAGAGTGGGAGAGAGAGACGGAGACAGATAAAAAGATTGATAGATAACCAGTCTTGATTTGTTTAAGTCCCTATGACTGAGCGGTTTGAGACGAGAGATCGATAAAAAGACTACCAGACTTCAAAAGAGTCTATAATTCTCGCTTTGTGTTTGTTTCTGTTCTTGTTTTG